>NC_133363.1:1495586-1511071 GCF_049309525.1 Garra rufa | reverse complement strand
ATTTGTCTTGACCTCAGTTGGTGTTTGAACTTCCCATGCAGAATCCTCCTGAGAGGGAGAGAAATTAAAAGTCACTGAAGTACAGATAAAAGCTCAGTTTCAATAGAATTGGAGGATAGGGATGGATGCATCAATCCTGAAGTGAGGTATCACTATATATCAATACATCAAAAAAAAAAAAAAAAAAAAAAAAAATCAATAGTAAAGTATGATTTATTTACCATTTTTTTTTGTGTTTTTTTAATCAAACAGACAAACAAACAAACAAACAAACACACACGCAAAACCTATTTAAAATGCGTACATGCACTGAATTGGACTGCAGTTGCTCTGGAAAAGCTGTGCCAGATGAGTCAGGCCTTGATTACACCAAACACGGTTTTTAGGTAACATTGGAAGTTGATATATATATATAATGATATGAGTGATTACTGTTTAATTGCTTGTGTCAGGTAAAACCCTGGTTAAATATAGGTAAAGCGATACAATGCAAATAAATACAATAAATAAATATAATGTGTTTGGCTATGAAATAACAGTCTAAGTACTAAAACAGATTTAATAAAGATCACATAAATAGATTTAAAATAGATCACTTTTTTAAAAGAATTTTTAGGTTTCATTTGTCTTATTGCCAGTACGCCAACACAAATAATGACTTTGACAATGCCCATTATTTACAATAATTTAAAATGAAGAACCAGTTATGAAACCAGCGGCTGTACAGTAATGAGTGCCACATTTTGGAAGGTGCTATTCATTTCATGACCACTAAATACATAAACAGTGTTTAAGAGCTTCAATTAATGAACCTTTTCTGATACGATTGAAAGCTTCGCTGGCTCAGAACACCAGTTCATCATCAGTACATGAATCATTTGAAAGGGAAAGAAAGAAAGAGAGGTATGTGTAGATACACACCAGGTTCACCAGTCCCTGGTTGGAGCCATTGTAAATGCGGTCTTGTTCCTCACGCAGCTTCATCACACGCTTTCGCAGCTGTTTCACACTTTTCCATTGAGGAGAAAAACATGAGTCATCCACAAAACCATATTCACAGCATGTACTTCTGCTAGCATGGCATAAAGCATGAGAGAGTTATAAGGTTTGAACTCACTCCTTCTCAATCATCTCAGAGTAAGGGTGCTGCAATCGAGTGGCTTCGGCTGAATCTTTATCCAGAGTTTTCAGAATCTCCAGTGAGTCCAGGATTGTCTTGTTGATGTCTTTCTGGTGCAGGGGCCGCCTCCCTTCATTCATCTTCCTGATATCCTACAAACATTAAAGAGCAATGCAATTAAGTATAGCTATTCATCCATTCATCCATCCATCCATCCATCTATTCATCCATCCATCTATTCATCCATCCATCCATCCATCTATTCATCCATCCATCCATCCATCCATCCATCCATCTATTCATCCATCCATCCATCCATCCATCTATTCTTCCATCCATCCATCCATTCTTCCATCCATCCATCCATCCATCCATCCATCCATCCATCCATCCATCCATCCATCCATCCATCCATCTATTCATCCATCCATCCATCCATCCATCTATTCATCCTTCCATCTATTCATCCATCCATCCATCCATCTATTCATCCATCCATCCATCCATCCATCCATCCATCCATCTATTCATCCATCCATCCATCCATCCATCCATCTATTCATCCATCCATCTATTCATCCATCTATTCATCCATCCATCTATTCATCCATCTATTCATCCATCCATCTATTCTTCCATCCATCCATCCATCCATCCATCCATCCATCTATTCATCCATCCATCTATTCATCCATCTATTCATCCATCCATCCATCCATCCATCTATTCATCCATCCATCCATCTATTCATCCATCTATTCATCCATCCATCTATTCATCCATCTATTCATCCATCCATCTATTCATCCATCTATTCATCCATCTATTCATCCATCCATCTATTCATCCATCTATTCATCCATCCATCTATTCATCCATCTATTCATCTATCCATCCATCCATCTATTCATCCATCCATCTATTCATCCATCCATCTATTCTTCCATCCATCCATCTATTCTTCCATCCATCCATCCATCCATCTATTCATCCATCCATCCATCCATCTATTCATCCATCCATCCATCCATCCATCTATTCATCCATCCATCTATTCATCCATCCATCCATCCATCCATCCATCCATTCATCCTTCCATCTATTCATCCATCCATCCATCCATCCATCCATCCATCCATCCATCCATCATCCATCTATTCATCCTTCCATCTATTCATCCATCCATCCATCCATCCATCCATTCATCCATCCATCCATCTATTCATCCTTCCATCTATTCATCCATCCATCCATCCATCCATCTATTCATCCATCCATCTATTCATCCATCTATTCATCCATCCATCTATTCTTCCATCCATCCATCTATTCATCCATCCATCCATCCATCCATCTATTCATCCATCCATCTATTCATCCATCCATCCATCTATTCTTCCATCCATCCATCCATCCATCCATCCATCCATCCATCCATCTATTCATCCTTCCATCTATTCATCCATCCATCCATCCATCCATCCATCCATCCATCCATCCATCCATCTATTCGTCCATCCATCCATCCATCCATCCAATAAAATATTAAAACAAATCGGTAACACTTTATAATATCTACACACTATGAATCATTAGTTAAGCATTGGTAAATAGTCAATTAATCATTCACAAAGCATTTTTCCCACATTAATAGACATTTGTAAGCAGTACAGCTATAAATGATTTATTCTTGTTTTATAAGCATTGGTATAATATGCTTAATAATTGTGTTGTCATACTTTATTAAGGATCAGTTAAAGGAACACTCCACTTTTTTTGGAAATAGGCTCATTCTCCAACTCCCCCCGAGTTAATAAGTTGATTTTCACTGTTTTGAAATCCATTCAGCCGTTCTCCTGTTCTGTCGATATCACTTTTAGCATAGATCATTGAATCCTATTAGACCAGTAGCATCGCGTTCAAAAATGAGCAACGAGTTTCCATATTAGTTGTATATAAAACTTGACTCTTCTGTAGTTATATCGTGTACTAAGACCGGTGGAAATGCAAAGCTGCGAGTTTCTAGGCTGATAAGATTAGGAACTACACTTCCATTCCGGCGTAATAGTCAAAGAAGTTTGCTGCTGTAACATGGCCGAAGCAGGCAGAGTATTATCAGAAATGAGTTCCCAGCTAGTTTAGCATTTGCACACTATGTGCTGCATGGTATTACTGCTCCTGCTTCAAATATGGACAAATATCGAAACTCGTTGGTCATTTTTGAACGTGATGCTATCGGTCTAATAGGATTCAATGATCTATGCTAAGCTATGCTAAAAGTGATATCGCCAGAACAGGAGAACGGCTGAATGGATTTCAAAACGGTAAAACTCAACTTATTAACACTTTACAAGGCATAAATAGTCCTCACTAATAAGATGTATAAACGTTCATTCATATGAACACTTTCTAAATGATCTCCTGAACCACTTACAACTACTAACTAACCGGTTTGTAAATAATGTAATGCTTAATTTAGAAATGATTAACTGATCCTTATTAAAGTATGAAATACAATTATTAAGCATACTATACAGATGCTTATAAAACAAGAATAAAGCATTTATAGCTGTACTGCTTACAAATGTCTATTAATGTGGGAATAATGCTTTATAAATGATTAATTAACTATTTACCAATGCTTAACTAATGACGCATAGTGTGTAGTTATAATAAAGTGTTACCAACAAAAATAAATGTTGCTTTGGCAACTAACTGAAATTAAACGAGTGACAAAATGACAAAAGCACATACATTATAAATAACAATTAAAACTGAACGTGTAAAAATAAAGCAAATTTAAAAAGCTATAATAGGTCATAAATAATACTAAAAATCACACTTTCTGCAATTGTACCCCAAATAACCCTAAACAGAGAAATGTCAAGGGGCTTTAATGGTGGGAAGACAGCATGAATGCTAAAGTCTGACTTTGATTTGTAATCCAGAAGCAGTTGTTCTGTACTTACCCTGTTGATATTCTGCTGTGTCTCAATGTTGTTGTTCTCCACTTTGTTGGCATTGTGCTGCAACTTATCATGCAAGGCCACTAAATAGCTGACAGGAGGTCTGAGGTAAAATAACAAAAGGTAAGTTTTTGTGGGAGCAGTTTGATATAGTTTCAGTGAGAGAAATATACAAGTTTCAGTCTGCATTTTTTCAAATTACTTCTGCTAATGTGGTTTATGTTATGTTATGCATCTATGCATGTCTTGGACAGGACACAACATGTCACTTGGATCATTTGACATGCTGATATGCTCTGAATATAAATACAGGCTTGAAACACTTTCATTCCACAACATTTGGCACAGACTCCACGGTACTAACTAGAGTTGGGGTACTCAGACTCAAGTCCAGTTTCGAGTTTTAATTTTTAGTGGACTCGGATGCATTTTGACTCGGACTCGAGCTTTTCAGACTCGGAATAATTGCCGAGTCCAGCGACGGTTGATGTAAATTTTACTGACTCGATGCATTATTACAAAAGGGACAATCAGTATTCCCACATGTTTAAAAGTCTTGCCAGAACTTGAAAGCCTTCTGGCTTCTTTGCATTCACACACCCAAAGCGCCTCTCAGTCAGCGTGCAAATGCTGAATTACGTTTTCTTTTTTTTGCATGTTATTGCCACACACTTACACAAAAAGTTATGTCAAAATGCACCGTTTTGGATAGTATTAATGCAAATGCAGTTGGATATTGTCTTGAGTGAATTTAAACAGTTGGGAGAAATACAGATGTGTCACAATATATGAGCTGTGCATCCGGTCTTAAAGCGACAGCGACATAAACCTGCTGCAGCAGACTGTATCATACTAAATTTGCCTATTTTATCTCACAATTCAGAATATTTTTATATGTTGTATTTCGGTCTTATTTCTCAAATTAACTCAACAGAGTTTTCTGGGGGAAAAATGTCAGAAGTGTGGGATTTAAACTCATGATTTTGAGCTGAGGGGAAAAGGGAGGATGTCATTTCGTAACAAAATTGTGAGATATAATCGGAATTGTGAAAATAAAGTCAGAATTTTTAAATATAAACTCAAATTTACTTTTGTTTTACTCTTTTATTCCATGGCCTCCATAGACTGCGATAAGAGGTGAATTTTCTGCTCCTCAGGTCTCATTCAGTAAGCTTCCTACCCACCACATTGAATTTATACATTTACTCTACTACAGCAAATACAGTCAAGTCCTGTCCAGTCCTATAATTTTTCACATTCTAAAAGCTGTTTCACTCTGAAATATGTCACAATACATAAGCTATAACTTATGTTACATGACTTTAAAGTTTGCTGAGTAGGACACTAATTATGAGATGAGATAATTAGTGTCCAAATGTCAATATGCAATAGCGGTTTGCTTTTTTTACATTTAAATTGTCATTGGACTGTAAAAAATGACCGTGAATTTAACGGTAAAAACCTGTAAAAATGCTACGGTAAAAACCCGTGAAATGGTTAACGGTAAGTTCCCTTTCTATATACGGTGAAAAACTGTGTTGGACATTGCATGTTATTTTACGGCAGTATACCGTTTTTTGAAGTGAATAACCGTAAATTGACATTCCCAGAATTCCCTGTGTTTCATTTTTTTTTATTTCATGTTTTTTGTTGAAATAACTTTTTTTCTTAGATTTTTCTTGGCAGTTTTGTACATTAGGGTTGTGTTACATCTAATGTTGTTTAATTAATGTTTTTTTTTTTTTTTTTTTGCATTAAATCAGTTTTATGTGTGTTACTATGATGGTGTTTAGTGTTTGTGTGAATGACACTGTGCACCTTCGATATATGCTATTATTTAAAATCTCCTTGAGATGGGCTTTGGTTCATCATGTGATGTTATCATCACCACCTGATTCTGGTGGTTGTCAGTGTATTACAAAGGTACAAAACAAATTTCAGTACTTCAATAGGTTGGTACATCACTGTTATATCAGTTAAAAAAAAAAAAAAAAAAAAAAAAAAAAACAGAAATTACGGTATTTGCCTGTATATTTAAGTGAAACCCGTAAAATGTAAAACATTGCTTCCGTAATTTTTACAGGAAAACTCTGGTAACCACAGCTGCCCAGGTTTGTTCCGTAAATTTTACGGGTTTTTTTTTTACAGTGTGCCTTATTGTAGTTGTAAAGGTTAAAACAAGGATAATATACTTAAAAACAGAAGTGTTTAGTTGGACTCGGACTCGATTTAGGTGGACTTGACCCGACACTAGTACTAACGCAAAATAATTCCTAAACCACAGTGGAAAAAATAAATCAGAACATTCTAGAGAAATGCTGTTCGATAATGCATAGGGACTAAACTTCATCAGAAACAAATTATGCACCTAAGGGGGTGAAAACCAGAAGTGACATATCAATCAAATGAAAGCTGTTAATAAGCCCTTTCTACAGCCAGAGGAGTTTTCAATAGAAACCAAAGGACTTAACACTGAAAAATACTAAGCCAGTTGGTGCCAAAAGGGTGTAACAGCACTTACGCCACTTTACCATGGAAAAATGTTTTGTGGGTGAAGCCTGTTGATAGCACTTAAATCAAACTGGCTGACAGCACAATTCAATGTCAGTGAAGTGTAGCTGGCTAGCAAGTAGTGAACAATAACTCACATTCCAGTGGTATATTTAATCATTTATAGTACTGTTTTTATCATTCGGTTTATGGTATTTGCTATCATATGAAGGGTTCTGATGCAAAAGCCAAGCGCATATAATAAAGTATATAATTAGTAATAAACTGTATGGGCCTCCTCATTTAGGGGTCACACTTGGCTCCCTCGCGGTCAAAAATCACTGAAGCCTTAAAAAGTAACTTTTTTTTTCTTTAGGAAAATTAATGAGATACAGTTTTGTTCAATAATATTTTGTGATTATTATTTAGAATTTTGAGAAGTTTGTATGAATCTATGCAATATTTATTCAATTTTAATGAACAGTTTTTCCCACTAGAATTATTATAATTTTTAATTGAATTATGAATTTATTATTTTTCAATGCAATGCAATAAATGCAACATTTTACATTAAAATAGAGTAAAAGCATTTAAAATCTTTTTTTTAAGTGAAAATTGTGCCATCTGGTGGCAAAAAAATACAAACTTGTGTAATGACATGTAACCTTCTGTATCTCCCTATGCATATATGGAGATACAGAAGGTTACATGTCATTGCACAAGTTTTTTTCAGCAAAATTATCATTATTAGTATATATGATATTTTTTTGTTTTGGTCCTTCTGTAAAGTTGGTGAAATGACAGATGCATTTAGATCAGATTTGTATCCTGTATTTTCAAAACTAGTTGGTATTATGACTTCAGAAATGAATAAGCCCACATGGTGCTCAGGGGACGAAAAAAAGAAAAGAAGAGGAGGAAAAAATGCGACAAAGACAGAGTAATATTACAGTAAAGATGATGTCAATTAAATTATTTTGCTATTTCCGAACTATGATTTATAACGAAAGTAGCTCGTGGGCGGGATCGCATTAAAAATAATTAGATCAGATTGAGAAACTAAATATCTACATCATGCATGTATCTCTAGGTAAGTTATTTCATTTATAGTATTTCATTTTTTTTTTTTTTTTTTTAATCCAGGGCTTGCAAAATTGCTAGCCCGATGTCCCAGGGCTTTTGTGTTTTCCAGTCGGGCTACCAAAATTTTTGTGTGAACCTGTATCTGAATTATAAATCATGCCATTTTATGCCTTAATCTTGTACCGTTCATTGTCCAACCTCACTCATACTGTTCATTTTACTTATGCAGCTTTTAAAAAGGGTCATAAATTGCCTTAAATTGATATTTAAAAATTCTGCAGATACACTAAATAGTGAAATTAAATTCCTTCCTTGATATTTGTTGATATTTGTGTATTAAAAACATTTTGGATTGACATTTAGACTCCTGATCTGATTTTCTATATTTTAAAAAAAAGGGTCTTTTTTTTTTTTTATTTGGGCTAGTTAAATTAATTTTCGGGCTACCAAAATCTGAAGAGTACCTGCCCGAAGTGCTACCAGAGATTTAGAAATTTTGCGAGCCCTGAAATCCTTGCAATTTTTTGTGCCTACTCATTTCTTTAAAATCTTATTTTGCACAGTGCCGTATTTACATTGTATTTATAAGCTAATTGTCACAGTTCTGTCAGTTCATGTCTTTGGTTTCTCCCATTGTCTCCCCCTGTAGATCTGTGTGATTTGGTTTAGCCCTCGTTTGTCCCGATCCCCGTCACCTGTCTGTAATTATCAGTTCCCTTTATAAGTCTGTCTTTGAGTTCAGTGTATTGTCGGTCCTTAACGTTACGTGTTGTGTGAGAAAGCCTTCTGTGTTCCTGCCCTGTTCCGTTTGGAGTATTATATTAAAGAAACTGTCTACTTTGAATTTCGTCTCGTCTCGTCTTGCACGCACCGCTGACACTAATGTCACATGTTTACATTTTTTATTTTGGGAGTATTTAAATCGAATACTTGATGTAAGCTATTTATATTGTATTTCATATGTTCAGTTCATTTTTTTGCATTTGTTTCTTTAATTCTTTCTAAGTATTTTGAATGTGCAATTGCTTTATTTAAACAAAAAAACATGTGTAAGACAAAGCTATTAAGTTTCTTATATGTAAATTAGCAGTGGGATTTACTGCGATGCAACGGGGCGCCATCTGAAATCTTGCCTAGGGCCCCAAATTGGTTAGGGCCGGGCCTGCAGAGGCACATTAATAAACCTGTTAGACCTGCCTGAGGTGTGCAAATTTCTGATGAAGTTGAGTCATGTCTATGCACTGCCAAACAGCATTTCTCTAGAATTAGCTGAATGCACTACTATGATTGGCTGCTAATGTTAGACAGCATGTCTGCATTTTTTGTTTCATAGCAGATCTGAAGTCTGTGCCAGATGATGTGGAATGATTTTTTATCTTTTCTGTTTCGATGATGCACTTCTCCACTTTGTCTGCATTATTTTGCATCATATCATGTTATTGTTATTGAATGGTAACTACCCTTACAGAAAAAACACATGAATTTGGCATGTGTCCACATAGGAATTCACACTGAATGCACACGGAAGTGTTCAAAAGCACACGTTTCCACATGTGTCGCATGTGTTTTTGCACATGTGAAATTCATGTGTTTTTTCTGTAAGGGTAGTAAAGCTATTAAACTATGAACTATTAAAGCAGCAGCAATAATAATACAAAAATAAAATAAACAATGCTGAATATTAATATATGTAAAATTGCCAGATTTACATAACACAGGCAATCATTTAAACAATGTTATTACAGTGAGTTATTAAATCTGATTTGAAGTTAATTTAATGTTTTTAATGCTCACTTTCCTTTCCTAGACGTGTCCGCAAATATACAAATGCAAAAACACATGCTATGGACATCTTAAATACAGTGCTCACTGCAAACAAACGCAGACAGACAAGTCACACAGTTTGGCACATTTGACACTGAATGCATAACACATAAAAACATCACCACAATGGAAAACTATGTTGAGAATGTTTGACAGTTACAGTGAATGTCCCTTCACTACTTTAACAAAATTACAGACTAATATTGGATCCCGCTGAAACAAAGATCACGTCTAGAGACTCATCTCTCAAACCATCAGAAGTTTACGCTCATTTAAGGTTGAACTAGTCACGCTGATTCTACACTGAACCATTCAGCTTTCTGCAAACATTCCCTACACGTTTGACAGTGTTCTGATTTAAGACTTAAAACAATTAAATGTTGATTACTGTATAATAACAACACTAATAATAATAATAATAATAATTTATAATACATAATAATTCAACACATAGTACACTCCTTGACTGTAAAGATGTTCCCAAAGAAGTAGCCTATACAGCAGACACCAGACATGCAAATTATGTAATTAAAAGATCACAGAGCAATAAAACTTTCAGAGAAAGTATCTGGTTGCCACTGACCTGTTATCATTGGTTCCCTCGGCGGTGTTTTTCTTGAGCATGCTGACAATTGCAGAGTTTCTTAACAGCCGTCTGCTAAGATGCCGCAGCTATGATCTCTCACTGGTGTCTGGCATTCAACTACCTGACACGTCTTCCAGAAGAGATACACACCTACACACCTATACCGCCCACAACACACACGGAAAACAACTACCAGTCTGTGTACTTTTAACCCTTGTGTGGTGTTCGTATTTTTGTTACTCAGCCAGTGTTCATGGGTCTGGTGGACCCGCTAGAGTTTTGGCTTTCCAAATTAACACTATCAAACAATTTTATGTTAAATTACTCAACAAATGTTTACTTCATCCCAATTACAAGCCATATGAACAGCAAACATGGTTAATTTTTCTTCTCGGTTTTTTTTTACATTTTTTGACATCCATATTTCTTCACTTGCTGCCTGGTGGGCTTGCTCTGGTCCTGGAGCTGGCTGCTGATGGGGTACTCGTCTTTGTTTTGTTACTAAATGGTGCTCAACCTCATCTTCTTCTTCAAAGTCACTGTCAGACTCTGAATTTTCAGAAATGTGATCCTCATATTCTGAAACCTCTTCCTCGACATCATCATCAGAAGCTCCTCTCTCTTCCAAAATCAATTGCAAGGCCCTCGCAGCAGATAATCTTTTGGCCATCTTGATCAGTTGTGATAAGGAACCACACTGGCAAAGTCTTATTTATAGTATTATGCCCCTTATTTGCAGGTGGGACAGGGTATGAGAAAATAAAGCTTGGTTCCCGCAAGAGAGAGGATAAAATGTGCGGGAATGTAAGAGCAGACAGTGTTGATAGTTGAATTTTCAACAATGTTGCAACTTTGTGCGGGAGCAGGAAGGGGAGGGGAAGAAAACAGCATCACCAGAAAGGATGAAGACAGAGTGTAGGAACACTGGACCTACACTTTCAACACTTTTATTAGACCTGGGTCCAGTGGACCCGAACACCTTGTATGTAATGTAAATGCGTGGGGGGAGGTACAGTATGCGGTCATTGAAAATTTGTTCGGATTTATGTTCTTCACAGAAAATAAGCCAAAGCCAATGAATTTCAGGTTGAAAAAATACTTAATTGTTTAATTTTTCTTTTGAAAAAAACTGAAAACAGGTCCCACAGACCCGAACACCATACAAGGGTTAAATCCATCCATTCGTTTTTTTTTTTTAACCCTGAAATAATTAAGGAAAATCCTATTTGTTCTTTATTAGTTCAAACACTGTTGAATTTACAGCATTTTTCCAAAATGAATTAAATTCATTATTGTCCTTCAGAGTCTACAAACAATACTTCATAATGACAATGTGAAAGTCTGTTTGAAATCTTTGCAAATTTCACATAATGTATTGACTCCCTCAAAACTGAGCTCAGGTGCATCTTGTTTCCACTAATTATCCTTGAGATGTTTCTACAACTTGACCGGAGTCCACCTGGGGTAAATTCAGTTGAGTGGACATGATTTGGAACAGCACACACCTGTCCACATATGTAAGGTCCCACAGTTAACAGTGCGTGTCAGAGCACAAACCAAGCCATGAAGTCCAAAGAAATGTCGGTAGATCTGTATGGTTCTGTAATGCTCACTTGCCTTCCCTAGACGTGTCCCCATAGACAAAATATACAAATGCAAAAACATAAACTAAGAAAAGTGGACATCTAAAATACAGCGCAATGGAATATCCTATGGGTTTGTCCTTTTCAGCTGACTGCAAACAAACAAGTGTGATGCCTTTCTGTCAAAAGCAGACAAACAAGTCACAAACTTGGCACATTTGACACAATGCATAGCTCATTAAAACCACCAAAAGATGACCTAAATGCAATTGAGGACAAGTCTAGCAAAGGGAAGTGAGCATTCAATAACTTCGAATGAACTCGACAGGTTTAGAGACAGTGCTCTGACTTGCACTGTTAACTGTGGGACCTTATATAGACAGGTGTGTGCCTTTCCAAATCAAGTCCACATGTCAACTGAATTCACCACACAATCAAGTTGTAGACATACCTCGAGGATAACAGTGCGTGTCAGAGCACAAACCACATTTTTCATCTGGATTTTGCGCACATTAAAAAATAAATACGACCTGACGTTATGTCAATCACGTTTGCACACCACCTCCAAAATTGACGTCCATCAAAAAAAAAAAAAAAATTGGATCGGGGTCAATTTTTTTGCACTTTTCGCATCTGTGGCAAGCATTTAAAGAAGTATTTTGACAGTTCAGAACCACCATAAAAGCAAACTCCAAAATACAGAATTGCACTATATAATATGTGGCTCCAGTAACGCAAACCATCAAAGTTTACTGATATCCTGAAGTAAACTTTGAATCACCCGGGAGAATCCCGCAGTTTATTAATAAGGAGGTGCGCATAAAAAGCATGCTCTCATTTCTCATTTTCATTTGTGGATTTTTCTGCAATGAGGGAAAGATGAATACAGCAATGTACAGAGACATCCTTGATGAAAACTTGCTTCAGAGCCCTCTGGACCTCAGACTGGGGCGATAGGTTATTTTTTAACAGGATCTTATTATTATTGTTTTAATACATTTGCAAATATTTCAAACAAACTTCTTTCATGCTGTATTTATGGGGTATTGTTTGTAGAATTTTTGAGGGACATAATGATTTTAATCCAATGTAACATACCAAAATGTGAAAAAAAAGTAAAGTGCTATGAATATTTTCTGGATGCACTGTCATTTCCATTTTAAACTTGTATTTAAAAAAACAAAAACAGTAAGTTACTGTATTTTGGTTTTACGGCAATGTGCTATAATGTAACTTTACAGTATATGTAGAACAGTACTGTATAACTATAAAACAGTATTGTGCTGTATTTGTGACCCTGAACCACAAAACCAGTCATAAGCATTTGGGGAGAGGTTAGAGAGTCGGACCTGTAACCCAAAGGTTGCAGGTTCGAGTCTGAGGTCCGGCAGGGATTGTAGGTGGAGGGAGTGAACATACAGCACCCTCTTCACCCCCAAGCAAGGCACCAAACCCCCAACTGCTCCCCATGGTGCCACAGTGTATTTATGCATGGTTTGTTATGATAGGACAATATTTGGCCAAGATACAACAAACTGCAAATTTACAAAGTGAAGGTGCAAATATTGAGAAAATCACATTTAAATTGTCCAAATTACAGTTTTTTTTTTTAGACGCTAGGACACATTTCTCAATACGTAGGTCACTTTTGCAAAACTCTTGACACAGTGAGCACAACAGAAGTCTATGTGGGATAACTGAGGATCAATTATCATTGTTTTGGCACAAAATGCATTCAATGACTACATCTCTCAAATTTCATGAATTCTTTTCTCACTCAGACACAACAACTGACAAAAATCTTTGTACGTTCAGGACATTATGCACATGCTTACATACTGTTTTCAAAACTGTTAAACTTATGTTCAAACAATAACACAATGCAAAACTGAATAAGACAAAATTCAACAGCAGTATTTTATTGAAACATATTTCAAATTTAACCAGCCACAGCTGATTCTCATTGTAGATGAACATCTACACAGGTGTTACTCTTTCAATTTCATTACAAAAGGAGACAACTGCTGAATAGGTTTGTATTGTGATGTAAACATGGACCCAGCCAGAAATAGAGAAGTGGCTGAAAGAGGAAGAAGAATAAAATAAATAAACAACATAAAATATTGACGAATTCTGTATCATATCTGATTCATTCCAGTAACATGTATTGCAGTTATAAACAGAGATGTGTCCTTGTTTTCCACCAGAAAACACAGTGTAATGCTACATGTTGTTAGTGTTTTTTAGCTCATTGTTTTGTGGGTGACAAAGTGTGTTTGTCCGTCGGCTGTCAACCTTTGCTAGTGTTCTGGAAGAATGAGTTTATTTGAGACCTGAATAAAGTGTTTTGGTAGTTGTAGTGCATTTTGAATGTGAAATGAACTGCTTTGCCAAGCTGAAAGTCGGTTAGGAGAATTGTGTGAAGAGTTTTGCAAAAGTGACCTAAGTATTGAGAAATGTGTCCTAGCGTCTGTAAAAAACTGTAAATTCTTAGCAATACATATGACTAATCAAACATTACGTACTTTGATATATTTACAATAGGGAATCTAATAAATGTCCTGGAACATTAGTTTTACTTAATATTCTAATGATTTTGGCATAAAAGACAACGTATGCCCTATGTTTACAGTATATATACAGTTATAACCCTGAGTAGTACACATAAGCCCAGTCTATTCTGTAACATTACAGATAGTCAGTTTTTTTTTTTTTTTTGCACATTCATTTGCCAATAAATGTGGCACACCCAGTTTTTCTGATGCATACCTAGATACTCTTTTCTTGCTATGCTAGTGAAATGAAAAACCTTGGAAAACCACTTTCAGTACAGCAACAAAGGGAATCTCGTAATACAGGAAACAGGAGTAAAACCTCCGACTCCAGTCTTTGTTTTAACATTTTAATAAAGTAAGCTAAAATCTTGTATCGAACATCAGTTTTCTATCTAGCAAGAATACAGCTTATCAGCTTTGGTTTCTGTAAATAACAAATTAACGTGTTTATTTAAGAGCCACATTTATTCAGTAATACAGTTAAAAAAGTTTAGACCGACAAGTTATGTTTAAATCGTATAAATGGATGATGAAAAATGTCAACTACCACAAGAAAACAGCATTACTTAATAGTCCTATTCCGTAGTAATTCTTGCAATTTTTTAGGGAAATGCATTCTATATAGTATTACGATTAATACATTTACATTTATTCATTTAGCAGACGCCTTTATCCAAAGCGGCTTTCAATTGGGAATACAACAAGTGATTCATCCTAAGGAGGCAGATCAACATAGGAAATAGTAGAAAGGTAATAGTAGAAGCACGTGTCACAAACTAACGTGGGGCTAGTTGTAACAGACGTGGTTGAAATATTTCCACACATGCTAGCATAATCAAATTTATTATATTTACTAGTTGACATAGCAACACTATGCAAAGAACAAGTGCACCAAAATTCAAATGCCTTTTAAAGATATTACTGGATATTTATTTTACCGTAGTAAAAGTACATTTCTGGCTGAAATAAAATGTTCATCTCAGTTTTTAAATTGAGACAAATCTGCTATAATTTTAATGTCCAATATGATATTTATCAGTTTAGATAAATTAATATTAATAAAGAAGTTTAGCTTCGCAAACCAGCAGAAGACACTGACCTGTTTTAAATCTTAGTCGCGCAAATGGGGAAAGTTGTAACACTTTGACATTTTGTTTGATCTATTTGCGCACATTGTTTTAAACTATATAGATGCTTGTTGTGTTCATTGTCAAACTCCAAAATTTGATTATTTTTAATTATTAGAAATAACGCCTTATTTGAAAAGATTCATAATTT
>NC_133363.1:1442572-1495086 GCF_049309525.1 Garra rufa | reverse complement strand
TACATTTTAAATTGAGGAATGAATCAATGAAAATGTAGTGTTTATTCTTTAATTTTCATAATATTTTCAGTGGATATCCATGTAATTATTATTTAATAATTATAATTATTATTATCCATCTTCGCCCAGGTCATACACCGCAGTCCAAACATACTACTGAGGCTGCTACAACACAAAAACAGGAGAAATGCAAATCTGGTAAGTCAATCAATCAATCAATCAATCAATCAATCAATCAATCTGTCTTTTATTATTTAACAGCTATTGTGCGCGATATTTATGACATGCAATCAGTGGTGTATAAAGTACCTGAACGCCTTTCTTAAGTAAAAGTACAGATATTTTACCAGAAAAAAGACTTTGGTAGAAGCTGAAGTCACCGTTTCGAATATTACTTGAGTAAAAGTCTTAAAGTATGCGTTATTTATTGTACTTAGGTACATTTAAGATAAAAATAAATAAATAAAAATACTTTTTGTACTCAAGTATTGAAAGTAAAATTAAATGCATTAATAAAGTAAAAGTAAATTATTATTTTTTTCACAATTGCAAAGTTATATCATCTATTTTTAAGCAAAAAAAAGTCTGAATTATGAATTATATTGCAATTCTGAATTTATTTCTCATTTGTGAGTCTCATTGTCTCATTTTAAGTCTATATCACCCAATACGGAGAAAAATAAATAAATCAAAATTACGAGATATAAACTCACATTTGTGAGGAAAAAAGTCAGAATTGTGAGATACAAACTCGCATTTGCGATTTTATATCAATTTCTGAGAAAGTTTATATCTTGCAATTCTGACTTTATTTCAGGCAATTGCAAGTTTATATCACCCAATTCGGAGAACAAAGTGAACTGAGTTTGTATCATGCAATTCTAAGGAAAAAAGCCAGGATTAAAAAAAAACAAAACTGAATTGGAGATGCACAAAAAGTCTTTTGTGATGGAAATAAAGAAGTTAAAAGAAAAGAAAACAACATTTCAATGCAAATCCATCCAGGGAAAGACAATATTTTTTTAAGCAAAATCTTTCTAGACAAAACAATACTTTTTCATCCATTTCTAAGAAAAAAAAAAGTCTGAATTATGAGTTTATATTGCCATTCTGAGCTGACTTTATTTCTTACAATTGTGAGTTTATATCACCCCCCCCCCAAAAAAAAAAAAATCTAAACTGCGAGATACAAACTCACATTTGTGAGGAAAAAAGAGTTTATATCATCAATTTCTGAGAAAAAATAAATAAAAATCTGAGTTTATATCTCGCAATTCCGAGTTTATATCACCCAATTAGGAGAAAAAGCCAGAATTTCTATAAAAAAAAAAAAAAAAAAAAAAAAAAAATTGGAATTGTAGATACAAACTTGCATTTGTGAGAACTAATGTTTGCGCCCACAAAAACTTTTGTGACGGAAATAAAGAGGTGAAAGAAAATAAAACTAAATTTCAATGCAAACTTTTTTGAGGGAAAGACAATATTTTTGTAAGTAAACGCTTTCTAGATAGAAAACAATACTTTTGTGAGATATATTTTTTTTCCTATACAGTTTGACAAAATTAAGTAAAACCTAAAAACTAAAAAAAAAAAAAACTTTTTTTTCTCACAGTTGCAAATTAACATCTCGCTATTCTGACTGAGATCCGGACTTCTGACTATTTTGTAAAAGTAAAAGTAGGCTGACAAAAAAAAAAAAAAAAAAAAAAGAAGTAAAAAGTAAAATGACAAAAAATACTTAAGTACTGTAACATATTAATACTTTGCATTACATGGGAGTGTTGTAATGTAACATTTTTAAATGTTGTGTTTTTGTGTTATATAATAATGCATATTTCTTCTAGTGTCCAGTGGCCATTCATCAGTCAACTGTTTTTCTGTGTCTCTAGGTGCTGAGTTTGTGGAAAAGCACAGGGCACAGTTGATCAGAAAGGTGTCACTGGTGGAGCCCATTGCAGATGACATTAAACCTCTGATTGGTGACGAAAAATACCAAATCATCTTAAACTCAGCAACATGTCAAGCAAAAATGAGAACACTTCTGGACTTCCTGACAACATCTACACTGAAAGATACATTTTACCAAAGTCTTGTAGAACATGAGCGCTTCCTTGTTGATGAACTGGAGAAATCTGGGTAGATGGGTTTAATTTGGATTATTGTCATTAAAGGTATAGAGTAAAACAATTCCCGTTTGCTCTGCAAATTACAGACAGGACAATCCGTTTTAGGTTACCATTCTGTAACATGCTGTCCTTGTTTGCTTTTACTTCTGTGATCTTTAATAAAACATTTGAAACCCTGAACTGGAACCTATTTCTTACCAATGTCTACACACACACACGCACGCACGCACGCACGCACGCACGCACGCACGCACGCACGCACACACACACACACACACACACACACACACACACACACACATGTTGGGTTTACATGTTTTATGGGGACATTCCATAGGCGTAATGGTTTTTATACTGTACAAACCGTATTTTCTATCGCCCTACATCTACTCTACACCTAAACCTAGCCCTCACAGGAGATTGTGCACACTTTTACTTCATCAAAAAAACTCATTGTGCATGATTTATAAGCCTGTTTCCTCATGGGGACCTGAGAAATGTCCCCACAAGGTCAAAATCTACTGGTATTCCTATCCTTGTGGGGACATTTGGTCCCCACAACGTGATGAATACCAGGTACACAGACACACACACACACGCACGCACGCACGCACACGCACACGCACACACACAGACACGCACGCACGCACGCACACACACACACAGACACGCACGCACGCACGCACACACACACACAGACACGCACGCACGCACACACACACACACAGACACGCACGCACGCACGCACACACACACACACAGACACGCACGCACGCACGCACACACACACACACACACACACAGACACGCACACACGCACGCACGCACGCACACGCACACACACACACACACACACAGACACGCACACACGCACGCACGCACGCACACGCACACACACACACACACACACACAGACACGCACACACGCACGCACACACACACACACACACACACAGACACGCACACACGCACGCACGCACGCACACGCACACACGCACGCACACACGCACACACACACACACACACACACAGACACGCACACACGCACGCACACACACACACACACACACACAGACACGCACACACGCACGCACGCACGCACACACACACACACAGACACGCACGCACGCACGCACACACACACACACACACACACAGACACGCACACACGCACGCACGCACGCACACGCACACACGCACGCACACACGCACACACACACACTTCTCTTTAAGGCCCTTAAAGTGAGTTATATAAAGTGAGTTTTTTATTCAAAATGTTATTTATTAAAATGAATTAATTATTTATTATATTATGATATTATGTGTATTATTAATTAGCAATTACTTATAGAAACACACAACTGGTTGACTTAGCCAAAACGTCCCAGTTTTAGACACCAATTTCAACATCTATCCATTCGTTTTGCACCATTTGAATAATTCTACACAATTGCTGCAGCAAAATTCTAAAAGTGCAAGTAAAAGACCATAAATGTATCAAGACACCATTTCTTATTTTAGGGGAAAAGTTGCTTAATATTATTATAACAGCTGTTCACATTTAATGGAAGTAAAAAGCAAAAATCAGTGTTGGGTGTATAATTACTAAGTAATCAATTACTATAATTGAATGAATTTTCCATTATAAAACTAAAGTAAAGGATTTCTCTTATTTTCTCTAATTTAATTAGTAACTGCTTATGTAATTGACTGTAAAACATTATATACAATAGTGGATTTAACATCAACATTTAACCTTAAAATGCATGTTTTTTTTTTTTTTCTCACTTTAAATACACTTTAAATATGAGCTAATATGAATGTTGGTCATACTTTAGTTCCCTTCCGGATGGATGTCCCAACTTCCTCAAGAAAAGAGACAAACGAAAATGGAGTTTCTTCAAGGTGAAACTCTGACAATGAACGCGCTCCGCTCCTTCTAGAGCAGAGTGCGCGTGCTCTACACCTAAACACACCACACAGAGGTCGTGTGCGT
The DNA here is from genome assembly GCF_049309525.1 of Garra rufa. Lineage (NCBI taxonomy): Eukaryota > Metazoa > Chordata > Actinopteri > Cypriniformes > Cyprinidae > Garra > Garra rufa. The sequence goes on along the minus strand of NC_133363.1, from coordinate 1,490,964 downwards.
CATCAGGTGTCAGATTTCTCTGACACAGATCCGCACACTTCCTAAACAGTTTCTCTCTAGGCATCGCTGTACTCACTCGCTTAGAACAGAGGACTCTGAAGACAAAAAGATGGTGATGTGCTCTCAGGCACCTGGCGCCTGTTGATGACGTCATAGGCTGGCGCCGGCCAGTGTCAAGTTCACTGTCGTTGTTCTATAGCTTGTTTCAGAACCGGTCATGCTGAAGGCAGTTCCCATAGTGTCCACCAGGACGCAGCGTCTCGTTCCCTGTCCTCATATGTAACCTAGACGTTTTCAATAGTCACTATTAGCTAGTTGGTTATTCACGTGAATATTGAGATATTGGCGGTTTATTATTGCTTGAAAAAGCACATATGTGACCCTGAACCACAAAACCAGTCATAAGCGTCATTTTTTTTTTTAAATTGAGATTTATACATCATCTGAAGTTGAATAAATAAGCTTTCCATTGATGTATGGTTTGTTAGAATAGGACAATATTTGGCAGAGATAAAACTATTTGAAAATCTGCAATCTGGTGAAAAACAAAACAAAAAAAATCAGAATATTGAGAAAATTGCCTTTAAAGTTGTTTAAATTATGCTCTTAGCAATACAAATAATTAATCAAAATTTAGGTTTTCATATATTTACGTTAGACAATTTACAAAATATCTTAATGGAACATGATCTTTATTCAATATCCTAACGATTTTTAGCATTAAATAAAATTAGATAATTTTGACCCATGCAATGTATTGTTGGCTATTGCTACAAATATACCTCTACTACTTAAGACTAGTTTTGTGCTCCAGGGTCACATATTAATGTCTTATACTGCAATACCTTATTCTAAACCCTTAACTTTTCCATAATTCTTCACAGTTCTTAAACTTAACCACTAAATATTAATAAGCAACAATTAGGAATATATTGAGGCAAAAGTCATAGTTAATTGTAAACAAAATAGTGAGAATTGGAGCCTAATCTAAAGTGTGACCAGAATAATTTATGTACTTATCTATTTTTTTTTTTATTTTATTTTTTTAATAATTAACTGAACCGTTTCATGTCTGTCCTTGTATCATTAACTTGTCAATATTAATATTACTGATTACTTTCTAAATGCTATAAGTAATTATATACTTTTTGGAAAGAGTAATTTTCTCAGTGATACATTTACACTGTTGAAGATGTCATTATGTAACTCTCTACTTGTAATGTGTTTCCCCCAACACTGAAAATTAGTTACTAATCAAATTACTTTGCTACTTTTAAGTTGCTTGAAAAAAACAACAACAACAACAACAACAAAGTAATGTAGAGTACTTCATCTCGCACCACAAAGAACTCTATTTGACTCAATCCAGCATCAAAACTTGCCTTCCACTGACATCAATCAAAATTTAACTCAATCTGATATATTTTAATAATTAAAATAGGAAATGACATCAAAAATAAATAAATAATTATTACTTAGAAACAAAAGATACACAGCATCCATATACTTTTATGTATGATGAAACATGAAAAAAAAAAAAAAAAAAAATTCTTGGGAAAATTAAAGCTTGCTGGAATGGTCCAAACTCAAAACACTACAGTAACGCATTACTTTTTAATTTACAAAAAAATATCTGAGTTCCTTTTTCACACAAGTAATGCCAGTTAGTTTTCCCCTAGTTATTGATTGATTTTCCTGTCCCCATGTTGACAGAAATCAGCAGTAAGATGTTACTTTAGTTCTAGAATAAATGTGAACACGCATTAATTCATCTCACTCACAAAAACAAACAAAAACAAGATTCAGTACTCCTTAAAATGATCAAAAAACAGTGAAATGCAACTCTGAATGATGCAAACCTGCAATAATTAATTAAATATGTTGCATGGTCCAATGTAACCATACTAACAAGGAAAACACTCAAAATAAAACTGTTTTTAACTTTATTTCTTGCTAAGGAGTGTTAAACTTCTGGGCCCGTATCCCTAAAGATTCTGAGAATCCTCTCAGAGAGCTCCTAACTTAACCTAAAAATTCCTTGCCAGGAGTTTTAGCTTAGAAGTGATTCCAGAACATTTTCAGTGAACTCTGAGCAAGGAATGGATGGGAAATCCTATCTTAGTGAGGAGGTGTGGTTGACCCCGTTGCTAGGTATTAGTCATCATTTCAAAAGCCGTGATTGGTTGATCCTACAAGTTTGATGAAAATGAACTTTTGGTGATAACGAGCAAAGGATGTACCCTCAAATCAATAAACATAATTATACACTCTAATCTTATGCAGACTGTAATTGTAAATAATATTTCACATTCAGGAAAATATCTGGAAAATGAATAGTAAGCTGTAGGGGTTATAGCCTAACATTAGAATCTAAAATATGTGAAAACTTAAGCTCATCACACCCTGTTCAAATAATGATTTGTGCCTTATTTGCTCATATTAATATCCTAGCTGGCATATTTTGTACTTTCACTCCCATATGGACCCCATTGAAAACAAGATGGGCTGTCCTTAATGAAGTAGAAATTGCAACGTTACAACTCAGTGTGGTCTTAAAGGAACACTCCACTTTTTTTGGAAATAGGCTCATTCTCCAACTCCCCCCGAGTTAATAAGTTGATTTTTACCGTTTTGAAATCCATTCAGCCGTTCTCCTGTTCTGGCGACATCACTTTTAGCATAGCTTAGCATAAATCATTGAATCCTATTAGACCAGTAGCATCGCGTTCAAAAATGACCAACGAGTTTCGATATTTGTCCTATTTAAAACTTGACTCTTCTGTAGTTATATCGCGTACTAAGACCAGCGGAAATGTAAAGCAGCGGTTTTCTAGGCCGATAAGATTAGGAACTACACTCCCATTTCGGCGTAATAGTCAAGGAAGTTTGCTGCCATAATATGACCGAAGCAGGCGCAGTAATACCACACAGCACATGTGCAAATGTTTACTTCCGTCAACATATCCAACGTGCATGCACAGCACAGGCAGCGTTCCTCGCCATGGAGACATTTGTGAGAGACGATTTAGAAGATATTTACTTTGGTGCAGATCCTGAACCGTATCAATTTGAACCAGAATTCACTGAAGCTAAGGTTTTGGAATGCGAAAGACAAGAAAGTGTGTCTGAACTCTCTGGGACAGAAGGGATGAGGAGAGCAGATTCGAGCTGGTGGGGCTTGCCAGCCCATGCCAACTGAAAGTGAGTGCCTGTGTTGTCGCGAGTGGGACTAGGTATTGCCATCGATGGCAAGGGTGGATCTACCTGATGAGGAAGTTGCATGTCGCAACATCCGAGGACTTGGATGCAATGCTGCATCCTGCAGTAGTAGACTTTTTTTCCGGTTTGATCAAATAAACTAGAAAAAACGTCACACGCCGAGTGGACCTAATGGCCAGCTGTCGCAAGATTAAGTTATTCCTGCAACCACTACAATATATAATATAAAGATTTTAAATGCATACTGTCAGTTTGCATTTTCAGGCTTATATTCATGATGTACACTTTTAGTCAAAACTGACTTTAAACACCACCGACTGTTCGCAATAACTTTCTTTTGCAATCATACATGGAATTTGGTCATAGCAAATACTAAGCCAACTGTTCGCCCAAAACTACTCTTCAGGGGTTGCATTTCACAGGTAACGTTAGCCAACAATATCATGTTTCACTTACAGCCGTGGGCGATGCTCCTTGTTGTCCTGTCTGTAACGTTAGTTTGAAGATTGTTGGGATCGCCGTGTCCTTTAGACGCCGTGCTGTAGTATCGGTAAAACTATCCAAATAGTCATCTGGTTCAAAATCCTCGGAGCAAACACGCCATTTCTTGATCGTTGCTAACGGTGTTTTGAGATCCATGTTCAGAGCAGCCAGCCATTGATTCATTAGTCGGAATTGCTTTTTTTTTTCGTGGGAATTCTATGAAACATGGTAGTAGAGTACGTCTTCGACTTACTATCACAGCCCCTTACAATGCACATAACCATAGCTAATCACACACAGGTAAATCCAGCCACTAACAATTTACCAGCTGCAACTCTGACAGCTGCAACAACCGGAATTACACAAACTTAGCACCGGTCACATTGGAAGTTACCTAGCTGGGATCTAATTTCAGGCGCTTTGTAATATTACTGCGCCTGCTTCGGTCATGTTACGGCAGCAAACTTCCTTGACTATTACGCCGAAATGGGAGTGTAGTTCCTAATCTTATCGGCCTAGAAAACCGCAGCTTTACATTTCCGCTGGTCTTAGTACACGATATAACTGCAGAAGAGTCAAGTTTTAAATAGGACAAATATCGAAACTCGTTGGTCATTTTTGAACGCGATGCTACTGGTCTAATAGGATTCAATGATTTATGCTAAGCTATGCTAAAAGTGATATCGCCAGAACAGGAGAACGGCTGAATGGATTTCAAAACGGTAAAAATCAACTTATTAACTCGGGGGGAGTTGGAGAATGAGCCTATTTCCAAAAAAAGTGGAGTGTTCCTTTAACGAGGGTAACACGGCTCAGCTTTTATCGATGTCTGTGATTGCTGGCTGGTCTATTTATGAAGGCTTGTTAACAAATATCCTACAAACACAGAAAATGGCCATTTTGTGCAGCTGCTTAGGGGAACTCCTATGCCACTAAAAGTCCTTTTCCCTGCTCTTAGCAGATCTCGCCTTAGGAGCTCTTTTAAGCGCTAGGAATCTTGAGGAATAGCTTTTATATTAACTGGGATTTTCGTGTCACTTTTTGGGGAAATTCTAAGAAAACGTCATGACTGAGAATTTTCTTAGAATTTGGCCGCTAGGAGCCACTTTTTGCACAAACATTCTTTAGGGATACGGGCCCTGCTCTATAGACATACATTTATTTTTCCTTTGTTTTGTGTAAAAGGGATTTTACATTAGCCAAAAACAGAACTGGTTATACAGGGCTGCCAACTCTCACGCATTCAGCGTGAGACTCACGCAATTGACACTTTTCACACGCTCTCACGCCACACATCCATTTTCTCACGCATTCAAAAGCACCCTCAGTTAAAACTATAATAATATAAGATGTTGGCTAAACAGATTTGGTAAAAGCTCCAGGGCGTATTTGTGTTTGTGCTAAAAGAAAGTGTTATCGTAGCGCTGAGCAATGTAGCCAATCACAGACATATCTGTTGATCTTGAACGCCTGTGATTGGCCATTGCGTTCTGAATTCACTCACCTCTAAACGCCAGATTTTCCCTGTGTACACTTGCCAGTCCTCTCACTGTAAATAAGCCGTTCATTGATTATAAAGGGACTTTTGCGATTAACTGAAGCGACACGTTTTTAGTGATTATCAAGGAAGAGCTATTGCACACTCCACGGCTACATATAATCCGTTTAGAATTTGAATAAAAGTTTTGTTTTTCTTCCTGCTAACGGCTGTATACCGGGTACAAGAAGCAAAATTTCGGGAGTGATAAATCCCTCATGAATGAAGAATTAATTTTCAAATATGAGAAGAATATAATTTCTCACAACAGCAGACTACAGAAATATATTTGAATTGTTGTGTATTATTGATATATATATATTTTTAAATGCGGTTGCAATTATTTATAAAAGTATAATGACTAAATCTAGGACTTCTTTTACTGTACATTACTTTTCTTGTTGTGGTAAAAAGTTAATAGTTTTGCAGCACTGCAAGTTATTTTACATCAGTTTATGATAAAAACACAGTATGACATTTTTATATATATTAAAACAATAACAAATAATTTCATAATGCTGAAGTCAGATCAAATAAAAAAAAAAAAAACTGCTCATACGAACATGTGTGTAGCATCTTTGTATCATGATTAAAAAGTTCTAATTTTCAATTTATTATTATTTTTTATTAAAAATGTTAAGTTGTAGTAGCAGCAACTGCAAAAACAGTTTCATGACCAGAAAAAAAAATATTTATGGCTGGTAAATTCTCTCAAATCACCAAAAAATTTTGTTTGTATCATGATTAAAATGGCAGATATGGCAAAAAGATTTAGGCCCTGCTTGCAAGTGTAGAAATTACAACAAAAGTATTGTAATTCCCCTACTGTAGAATAAGATAAAATAACATACCAGTGAAATACTAATTTTTATTTACTTTACAGAAATGTTTTCCAATATTACTGTTGTTGGAATAATAACATAAAATTATTATTATTATTATCATTATTCTTTTTTCAAATTATTTTTTATTCTAATTTAGACTGAGACACCACATCACAACTAAAAAGAGGATTAAGTCCCCTTTAAACCTCAAGATCGAGTCAATTGACCAGCTTTTTTCTTTGTTTAATTTGCACACTGAAACTGTATTGGAGCTGTTAATTGTGAACTCTCAAAGTGCACCAGATAGAATTTAACTGTAAAATATACAAAATTTTCTTACGGGGGACCATGCCCCCGGAGCCCCCTAAAAACACTGCTGTGGGAATTCTCACTCCAAGCTGAACTCAAAAGTTGGCAGCCCTGGGTTATATTAAAAGCAAATCCTGATTTAAAAAGCAACATTTCTTTCCCATAAATAACTAACGTTATTAGTTGCTGTATTAGAAAGAAACTCAATATCGTAATGCATTATTTTTAGAAGTTAATTTTTCCCTAACACTGGTAACTTAAACCACAATCAACGCAAAGGTCAACTCCTATTTGACTAAAATTTGCACTTTTACAAGTAGATGGGCGGCTCTTAAAAGAGCCTTTGGTTGTGTGATATTGATGAGATCTATTTGGAGCTGGTGTACTTGGTGACGGCCTTGGTGCCCTCAGACACGGCGTGTTTGGCCAGTTCACCGGGCAGCAGCAGACGCACAGCGGTCTGGATCTCTCGTGAAGTGATGGTGGAGCGCTTGTTGTAGTGAGCCAGACGAGACGCTTCTCCACCGATGCGCTCGAAGATGTCATTGACGAAAGAGTTCATGATTCCCATCGCCTTGGAAGAGATACCGGTGTCAGGATGGACCTGCTTCAGGACTTTGTAGACGTAGATGGCGTAACTCTCCTTCCTGGACTTTCTGCGCTTCTTTCCTCCTTTCCCTGTGGTCTTAGTAACAGCCTTCTTAGAGCCTTTCTTAGGCGCGGACTTCGCTGGTTCAGGCATGATGCTGCTACGTGGTCAAACACTCACGAAACAATGATTATGAAGAGCGGGACAGAGGGATTTATTAAGTAACCTATGCTAATTTTCAAAGAGAAATTAAAGCTTCTGATTGCGTATTTTCAAGGCGCAACCCACAAACTCGTATGTGATTGGACAACTTGAATCAGAAGACAGACCAATCACAAGCGGTGAAATAATAGTCCCACCCAACGCTCCCAGATTGAACGAGTCACCAGCCAAAGAGAGTAAAGTTGCTGTTTTAATTCACGCTCGCTGTTTTTTTACTTTCTATAAAGGAAATCAAATGGGTCTCAAATATCGTACAGGATTGTGTGATTTTAAACCCCCTTACAGACCCATTATGAAATAATAGAGAAAGAAGAGCAATAAGCATTAGACACTTATTTTCCTCTTCTGTCCGTCCAGTTTCACTTCATTGCCATCATTTCACTTCATTTGCATTTTTTCTATTGTGTAAATCACTTTAATTCAAAGAAACTAAAAAAGTTACGTAGTGTTAACCATTCATGCTCTGTCCCTGACTGAAAACAAGGGAGATTCATTCACTACTCCAGATCCAAAATAGGCTTTTATCTAAACACCAGAGCTAACGTTAATTTGATTTCCCTTCTGTTTGATCTGAGAACTTGTTTAAAAATAATTTTCGAGAACCGTTTTTAGCCTTAAATAAAACATGTTCTCATAAGACGCTCATCAGCGTTAATAAACTATTATATCAGTTGGCATTTTATTGAGGTTTTATAATACGGATTAAATAATAAAAATGACTTGAAAATTAGCTCTTTATATGATACAGTGGGTGGCTCTTAAAAGAGCCGTTGGGATTGTGGTTTGTCTCTGGTTTAACGCATTTATCCTCCGAAACCGTACAAGGTGCGTCCCTGTCGTTTCAGCGCGTACACAACGTCCATAGCGGTGACGGTCTTTCTCTTGGCGTGTTCGGTGTACGTGACAGCATCGCGGATAACGTTCTCCAGGAACACCTTCAACACACCGCGAGTCTCTTCGTAGATCAGACCCGAGATACGCTTGACTCCGCCGCGGCGAGCGAGACGACGAATAGCGGGTTTAGTGATTCCCTGGATGTTATCACGCAGAACTTTACGATGCCGCTTAGCACCTCCTTTACCGAGTCCTTTACCGCCTTTGCCTCTTCCAGACATGTTTGTGTTTGTTCTTCTGTCAGCGAACTAACGAAAACGAATACGTAGCAGATGTTCCAGGGAGGCTTTTTACATTTGCTTACAGGACCTAACTGAAACCAACTCCGCGTCACATGGTGCGCGCCCCTCCCCCGGCTCTAAGAGCGGGAAACACAACAAAGGCTTAAGCCTAATCCTAGACTAAAATGTAAATCTATGCAGTCCATTATTATTCAATATAATGATTAATGGCATATTTTCACAAGTTGAACATAACATTGGAAAATCTTTATATGCAGGTGATGGGGCTTTGGGAATTAGAAGTCGCAATATATCATATGTTCATAAAAAAAAATGCAAAATACAATAGAGGAAGTTGAAAAGTGGGCTAATAAATGGAGGTTTAAATTATCTGTATCAATAACGCAGGTCATTTGTTTTACAAGGCATACCCCTCTCTTTGAATTTATATGGGAATCCTCTGGAGCAAGTCAAATTTGCAATAGAAAGTAAAATTTAAGTAAAATTTATAAGGTTTCTTGGAGTTTGGTTCTATGAAAAACTTACATGGAAAATTCATCTGGATAAAATTAAGAACAAGTGCAAAAATATTATTAATATTCTCCGGTGTTTATCAGGACGGAGTGGGGAGCTAGTAGGGCATCCCTGCAGAGTACTGTATATATTGGGCACTCATGAGATCTGTATTTGATTATGGATGCATTGCCTTTATGTCAGCAGCAGAAACAAACCTCAAACAATTAGATGAACTGCAAGCACAAGCCCTAAGAATCTGCAGTGGACCATTTAAATCATCGCCGGTATCAGCTTTGCAGGTGGAGATGGGAGAAATGCCGTTAGGTATAAAACAAATGAAGTTAATGTTAGCATATTGGGTTAATATATCAGGGACAAAGTGTTTCACATCCTGTAAAAAGTGTACTGACAGACTGTTGGGAACATAATGAAACAAATTTGATGAGTTTTGGGTGGATGGGTGATGCAAAGGCGAGGATTAAAGGACTAAGTCAAGTACAGTATAGCAACACGGTCTCAATATCCTCCATCCCTCCCTGGTTATTCCCCTTGCCAACTGTTGACCTCAGTATACAACAGGAAATAAAGGACCAATCCAAACAATCTCCAGTGTGGTATATAGTGCATAATTATAATGAGAGGCTTTTCCAAGATTCAGTGTTTTTATTTACGGATGGATCAAAAGACCCGAAGACAGGATATGCCGTGTATATTCCAATGAATGATTCTTACATTGAGAAAAGAGTTTCTAATCATTTATCAGTTTATGCTACAGAACTATTGGCCATTTTAATGGCTCTGCAGTGGACAGAAGAAAAGCGAATGAATAGCATAGTTATTGCATCTGATAGCTACTCTGCACTGGAAAGCATAAAATCTGGCAGATCATCTTTTAGGATGGATATAATTAATGAAATATTCCATAAATTGTATAATATAAAGCTCATGGGTATGTCAGTTCAATTTATTTGGGTTCCTGCTCATGTTGGTGTAGTAGATAGATGTTTTGGCTAAACAATCTTTAAAATTAAAGCAGATAGATTTACAAGCTCCACTAAGTAAAGCAGAAGCTAAAGTGTTCATTAGGAAATATGCACAATCGGTATGGCAGGTACACTGGGATGGTATTGAAACAGGAAGACACTTATATAATATACAACAAGTTGGTGCTGGGAGGAGAGAGAGAGTAGGAACAGAAATGAAGATAATAGTATAATCCGACTGAGAATAGGTCACACAGGATTGAATAGTGCATTGTTTAAAACTGGGGAATGTAATCACTGTAGTCAGCAAGAGACAGTTCATCATGTACTACTTCACTGCAGGAAATACAACAGTGAAAGACGTCATTTTATTCAGTCACTAATTAAAGCTGAACATAAAGATTTTAAATAATTGATATGAGCTGTTTAAACTGAAAGAAACTTGCACTGACTGATCTTAAAATATATCAGTGCCTTTGCTTTGTCTCAGGATGCACATCTGTAATGTTTTTTTTCTAAGCAAGTTTAAAGAAAAATACTTAAATGTCCTAATTGAACTATGGCCTAATCCTGGCTTATTCTAAACCCTGTCTGTGAAACCGGGCCTTAATGTCTGTGCCTTGTTTTGTATTAAATCCATGTTTTATAAGATTAATTTGACAGAGATGATTTATAAGATCATATCTAGATATTATTTACATGTATGCACTTGGCAGATGTTTTTAACCAGATCATTATCAATGTTTTCTAGAGCCCCGCTTTACCATTTGAGCTGAAGGAAAGCTGATGTCCCACCAAACCTTTAACCAGTGGTTCTCTATTCCCCGCAAATAAGCAGTTATTATTAAGCAAATTTAAAGAAGCATGTGTAATTGAGAAATTACATGATTAAATACAAGTTTAAGAGTGGCATAATTCTGTTATGTCTTGTCTTTTTTGTTGTTGTTTTTTTCTTGTGCTTGTTTATTGGCATTTCTACAGAATTGGTGGAAACTACTGTCCCACAACCAACCAACCAATTAAATAAATAAAGTAATTATATGTACATTATGAAACTTTATGTAAAAAATGTGTCTGGCGTTTTCATGTCTTCACCTAAAGTTCAAATTTTAGTCCATTGGCTGTCCAAGGAACAATTTTGTTTCTCTCTCATAGCTACATGGTGAGTATGTTATTCATTTACACACACACACACACACACACACACACACACACACACACACACACATAAATTATACATCCCTGTTTCAATAGTGACAAGTCATTCCAAAACTCTGAAAATACAATGAGAATTGAACTGCACTTACTAGAAATATGTAACATTACCTTGTATATTATACAATTTGCATACATACAAAACGGAAAAAATTCTCCATTTTGCAAAATAACCCATACTCATTTAACATGTTGGCGCAGGTACATTTCATATTTATAACATTTATTGTTACAGTGGAAAAGATCTCGTTCAGTGTAATTTTGGTGGCTCTTAAAAGAGCCTTTGGGGTTTATTCGGGCTGAGGCAGCGACTACGGCTTTAAGCGCGTTCTCCGCGGATGCGGCGGGCCAGCTGGATGTCCTTGGGCATGATGGTGACTCTCTTGGCGTGGATGGCGCACAGATTGGTGTCCTCAAACAGGCCGACCAAATAAGCCTCACTGGACTCCTGCAGAGCCATGACAGCGGAGCTCTGGAAGCGCAGATCGGTCTTGAAATCCTGAGCGATTTCTCGGACCAAGCGCTGGAAAGGTAGTTTGCGGATCAGCAGCTCAGTGGACTTCTGATAACGGCGGATCTCTCGGAGAGCCACGGTCCCGGGCCTGTAACGATGGGGCTTCTTGACGCCGCCGGTGGCTGGGGCGCTCTTGCGGGCGGCTTTGGTAGCGAGCTGCTTCCTCGGGGCTTTGCCACCGGTGGACTTACGAGCGGTCTGCTTGGTTCTTGCCATTGCTGTTGTTCTACTGACGCAGAAGATACTGTCTAGCGTCACGCGGCTCGTTTTAAAGCCCTTCAAGGCCACTCGCTCTCAGAGCAGCGGGTGCAGAGGCATGTGATTGGCTAGCGCCTGAAGTCTGAGCAGAACTGCTGGCCAATGATTGCGCGTCTGGCGCTTTCAAGGAGGCGGGAGGCAGTTTGAATTTCCCGCTCGAGATTATGGTTTACGACTTTTAGAAATTAACTCTGAATGACGTGTATATGACTTCTCTTTGTCCTCACAATGGTACATTTACTTGTTCACGTACGTTAATTCCCTGTGATTGTGTCAAGTTCGAACGAGAACATGTTTTTCCCATCTGCATTGAACAACCACCCAAAAGAACAACATTTAAATGGTCGTGTTGAGGCCATATGCTGGTAACGTTATACTGTATATGTGTGTAACAAACACTTCACTCGTATAAAATTAGAAAAATTCTATAATTCCAAAGCTGTACCGGTATTTGGAAGCAAATTAATAACAGCCGTTTAGCACAATATTGAAACTGTGTATGAATTGTCATCATTTACGTCAAACTTTTGCGGGTCCGAAGCTCTGGAACAGTCTGCCTCTTGAATTAAGAGAGATCACTTCTTTGATTGTGTTTAAGGATAGTGTTAAAAATTATTTCTTGTCATTAGCTTCTGAGAGGTTGGGCTAGTATTTGTATTGTCAAGTTGCATGTTGTTTTTATGTGTTGTTTTTATTTAGCTTTTTAAGCTGTTGATTGTACAGCACTTTGGCCTGCAGGTGTAAAGTGCTTTATAAATAAAGTAAGTAAGTAAACTAAGAAAACCCTATATAACTCGCAAAACATTGTGTGAACACACTGCCGATGGGTTTTATTGTTGAATTTTCAAAGGTTAATCTCATTTGGAGTGGCGTTAATGTAAAGCTGCACAATAAAACTATGCTCTTTTTAGAGATAAAATGAGTGGCTCTTAAAAGAGCCTTTGGATTTCAGAAACATACTTGAAAGCGCTTATTTAGTTTTGGCGGGTTTCTCGGTCTTCTTGGGCAGAAGCACAGCCTGGATGTTGGGCAGCACGCCGCCCTGAGCGATGGTCACTCCGCCCAGGAGTTTGTTGAGCTCCTCGTCATTGCGCACCGCCAGCTGCAGGTGACGGGGAATGATACGGGTCTTCTTGTTGTCCCTCGCGGCGTTTCCAGCCAACTCCAGGATCTCAGCGGTAAGATACTCGAGCACAGCCGCCAGATAAACGGGAGCACCGGCACCAACGCGCTCGGCGTAGTTCCCTTTACGGAGAAGCCTGTGAACACGACCAACGGGGAACTGAAGCCCTGCCCTGGATGAACGAGTCTTAGCCTTGGCTCTCACTTTGCCACCGGTTTTGCCTCTACCGCTCATTGCTGGTTGTTAATTTCTACGTTTGTAAAGCAGAAAGGATGAGCCCATGATTTCAGCTGCACTGTTTTAAAAGAGCGTGCCAGTCACCCATTGGTTTAGTGGCTTGTAAGATTTTAAACCAATCAGTGAACTTCCCTCCAACAACAACAGCCAAAGCCACACCCCCACAGCTGGCGGTCGGATTGTGCAGCGTTTTAGACTAAAACACATTAATAACTAGTTTTTATCCTAATTAATTTAAAATCAATGACCCATTAAAGATGCTTATATTGATATATCTGAATATCTTTGTCTTTTCTAAATGCATAGTCAACACAAAGTATTGTAAACATAAAATATATCAACTCAAATACATGTATCTAATGAAAGATTATAACTGCATGTCAATCGAGAGTTGTGCTCTTTCTTTGGAGTTTGTGGGTGGCTCTGAAAAGAGCCGTTGGGGAGTAAATTAAATTAGTAGATTTTTATTTCTTCTTAGGAGCTGCCTTTTTAGGTTTAGCAGCTTTAGGCTTGGTGGTTTTAGGCTTTGCCACCTTGGGTTTGGCTGCCTTTGCCTTTTTGGGGCTCTTTGCTGCTTTCTTGGGCGCTGCTGGCTTCTTTGCCTTCTTAGGGCTCTTCGTCGCCTTGTTAACGGCAGCAGCGGCGGGTTTCTTGGCCTTCTTGGGCGATTTCTTAGCGGCGGGCTTCTTTGCCGCTGCGCTCTTGGGCTTCTTGGCAGCAGCCGGTTTCTTGGCCGCGGGCTTCTTGGCTTTAGGAGCAGCTTTCTTGACGGGTTTCGTCTTGGTCTCGCTTTGCTTCTTGTTGAGCTTGAAGGAGCCAGAAGCGCCAGTCCCTTTGACCTGCACCAGGGTGCCTTTAGTCACCAGGCTCTTGATGGCGAGCTTGACGCGGGAGTTGTTCTTCTCCACATCGTAGCCGCCGGCAGCGAGAGCTTTCTTCAAGGCGGCGAGGGACACACCGCTCCTCTCCTTGGATGCGGACACGGCTTTGACGATGAGATCGCCGACGCCTGGACCTGCTTTCTTGGCCTTCGTTGCAGACTTCTTCTTAGGTGCTTTCGCCGGTGGGGCGGCTGGAGCAGCTGGGGCGGTTTCTGCCATGTTTCTGAACGATCTTGCTTTCTCTCAAAGACTGAGTTGAACAATGAATAGCGATCTGGCGGCTCTGCGCTCATAAACATCACATGAGAACCTTACAGACTCAACTTGTCCGCTCAACTACTGTGCGCCTCCACGAACGCCTCACGCTTGTGTTTTCTTCACTTACATTTGGAGCAAAAACTGGATGGCTGAAGTGGTTTGAGGCCGTAAAATTAAAGTCAACACCAAGCAAAGGTTCTGAGCTTTATTTAGAAACTAAAAGACGCGACGAGGAAATGTTTCTTTAGTTCCTGACAGATCAAATCCAAGACGAACAGCAGCCACAGGAAAAAGCCGCTTGTAAATTCGATGGCATGTTTAAATGAATAAGTTGATAAAGACTGAAATCGTCCCCTGTGTGTTCAGTAAACAGTCTGAGAGTCACTTTAATCAAATGAGCATCACTGAGGGACGTGTGGAGTGTTCCATAGAGCCGCTGTTTTGGGCAGCTTGAAGCACATAAGCCCCATCAGCAGATGATCTGTGGTATGACCATATCATTTAGATAAAAGCACTTATTTGTAATTTTACTATATTTTGATTTAGCCACTATTAAATGCTTATTCATAAAACACTGAAATAATGTACAACATATGTTTGATATACGAGTTTAGATCTAAACTAAACACACCACAACAAGCTCATTAGGATGTGCAGGTTAAACTGGATCTGATAATGAATTCTGAGGGCACATGGTTGAAGAGCCCTATAGTATATTGAATAATAATGACTATTTAATGATTACAAAGATTTCCAAAAATGTTTTTTTCTTATTATTTTTAAATCATTCAAATGTTCTATGACAGGGCAGTAATGGTATGTTGTAATTGTCCTCATATTTTGCAATATTAGTGAGGACATTTTTGAATGGTGAGGATATTTTGGCCATCACAACTAGATAAACCTGTACACATTCTGTTCTAGTAAGGGACAGGACTATTATGGAGATACCAATAGTATTAAAGGCAAAAAGGCTGAATGCTTGGAAAAGCTGGAGATAAACAACTTCCCAAAAGAGAATATATTTTCAAAAGCAATGCGAGCAGCAAGTATTTCTACTTCATCAGAACTGACTGACTGTGGAAACAGGAGATGCCACAGGATGAAATAATGATCAGCTAGATAATATGTGTATTCATTAAAATCCTGACAGCAGGTCATTTTCTACAGTGAAAGCAAGCATTATGAAAACTAATAAACAAGTGTGGAATAGTGCTGAATGACATATCACCAAGTGATCTGTACGCTTAGTGGACAATTTCTAATATTTCTACGATTTTAGAAAAAGTACTGCAAAAACTTAATTTTTAGATAAATATATTATTCGGGAGAAATATCAGTCAGGTTTCAGACAAGTTCATAACATGGAAAGAGCATTATTAAATATAGCAAATTACCTGATGTTTAAAACAGACAAAGGTAATGTATTGGTTTTAATCCTGGATCTAAGTGCAATATTTGTCACGGTTGATCATTGTATTTTGATAATCAGACTGGAAAAAATGTATAGGTCTCTCTGGTAATGGATTGGTTAAATTTGTTCAAAACGTATATTACAGAAAAAAAAAAAGTGAATATAGGTGACTGTACATTTAAGAATCATGACAAATCATGGTGTTTCACAAGGTTTATTTCTTGGGCCAGTTTTTTTTTTTTTTTTTTTTTTATATATGCTTCATTTGGGTTGGATAATTCAAAAATACAACAATTTTATGCTGAAGACATATTTCAGTAGAGCCCAGAGAAGACACTGTTGTAATACAGAGATTGTAGAAGGATCAAGGATGAATTGGGTTCCTTAGAGCTTTACAATCTAGCAAAGAGGTAAAGAACCTGGAGGTCATTTTGGATTGTGATCTGAGTTTTAACAGAAAAATAAATAAATGTTGCTTTGGCAACTAACTGAAATTAAACAAATTATGAATAACAATTAAAACTGAGAGTGAAAAATTAAAAGCCAATTTAAAAAACCTATAATAGTACATAAAAAAAAAAAAAAAAAAAAAAAAAAAAAAAAACACTTTCTGCAATTGTACCCCAAATAACCCTAAACAGACAGATTTCAAGGGGCTTTAATGGTGGGAAGACAGCATGAATGCTAAAGCCTGACTTTGATTTGTAATCCACAGAAGCAGTTGTTCTACTTACCCTGTTGAGATATTGTTGTGTCTCAATATTGTTCTTCTCCACTTTGTTTGCATTGTGCTGCAACTTATCATGCAAGGCCACTAAATAGCTGACAGGAGGTCTGAGGTAAAATAACAAAAAGTAAGTTTTAGGAGCAGTTTGATATAGTTTCAGTGAGCCAAATATACAAGTTTCAGTCTGCATTTTTCCGAAGTACTTCTGCTAATGTAGTCGGTTTGTTATGTTGAATCTCTGCGTCTTGGACAGGACACAACATGTCACTTGGATCGTTTGACATGCTGATATGCTCTGAACATAAATACAGGCTTGAAACACTTTCATTCCACAACATTTGGCACAGACTCCACGGTACTAACACAACATATTTCCTAAACCACAGTGGGAAAAAGAAATCAGAAAATTCTAGAGAAATGCTGTTCGACATGACTAAACTTCATCATAACCAAAGTATGCACCTCAAGGGGTGAAAACCAGAAGGGCGTAAGCGAGATATCAATCAAATGAAAGCTCTTGATGAGCTCTTTCTACTGCCAGAGGAGTTTTCATTAGAAACCATAAGACTTAACACTGAAAAATACTAAACCAGTTGGTGCCACAAGGGTGTAACAGCACTTACGCCACTTTACCACGGAAAAATGTTTTGTGCGTAAAGCCTGTTGATAGCACTTAAATCAAACTGGCTGACAGCACAATTCAATGTCAGTGAAGTGTAGCTGGCTAGCAAGTAGTGAACAATAACTTACATTCTAGTGCACTGTAAAAAGTTTTCACCAGTTTCAACTTAAAATTTTAAGGCAGCTGCTAAACTTAAGTTTTTAAGTTAAATCAGCTTAAGTCATTTAAGATATATCAACTCATTTTTATTGTAATAAGTTAAAAATGACTTGTAGTTTTAAGCTGATTTAACTTAAAAACTTAAGGCAGCTGCTGAACTTAGGTTTTTAAGTTGAATCCGGTGAAAACTTTTTAAGGTGTGGTATATTTCATAATATAGGCACTCAGTCACTGCTTAGCCACAAGAGAGAGATGCAGAGAAGGGATTACTATCATTATTGCTATTAATAATTAATTATACATTTTATTACTTCAGTATCATTCAGTTATTTATAGTATTTGCTATCACATGAAGGGTTCTGATGCAAAAGCCAAGTGCAGATAATAAAGTATATAAAGTATAAGTATATAGTAAAAATAATAATAATAATAATAATATAAAAAAAACATTTAAAATGCATTTATTTAATACTAGTTTAAATCTGTTAACATTTTATTTGCTTTATTTATGGTATTTACGGACATATCACTCTATACACATTTCTCAATATTAAGGCTAAAATGTGTTTTAAATGTCACTATTGATGAGGATTGTATGATCTTTGAATAATATTAGTCTAATTAAATGCAAGATATTTAAAGTGTACCTAAAGTATACTTGCAATAGTTCCACTTTTAATACAATCTAACATACTTCAGTATATCTTTAGTTGGACTTTAGTGCTATTTCTGCACAATTAAGTGCATTAAATAATACATTTATTGTTCCAGTTTAACAGACTTTAAGTATACCCACTTATGAATGTGCAAATAATATTCACATTTTATTTGTAGTAGGGGAGAGTGGGGTGAGTTGTGCCAGTTTTTACTCAAAGGGACTTTATAGTGAAGCCGTGACAGTAATCCCTCGAATTTAAGCATGTACATATATTTCAGGATGTGGTGCATCCCCGGGAACAATAACTTTGGATCTGAAATAAACTGATTCAGAATTATAGCTTTCAGAGAAAAAAGTGTGGCACCGGGGGCAAGTTGTGCCTTTGGGGAGAATACATTGGGGTAAATTGTGCCAGTGATGAACTGCAATGCTACATAAAATCAAGACAAATTCAATACACAATTGCTCATTTAAGGTTTTTTTATCGTTTATTTATTTATCGTTACCCTATTAAACTATTGACATGTCATATTTTCTACTTTTTCGGAAAACACAAAACAACTCAAATACACAATATATGATATATGTGAATAATTAGAACGCTGTCTGTCAACAAAACACTGTCTGTCAATTATGTAACATATAGGAAAGATGTTACTTTCTTATGAACATTTCTGAACATCCCATTGTGACTTAGGCCACTTAAAAAACTGACAAACGGCAGGTAAATCAAACACTGATGAGGCACGCTCATCTCCTCACACAGATTATCTCTGTGGGTATGTAAGTCTAGATCAGGGATGCCCAACCCTGTTCCTGGAGATCTACCATCCTACAAAGTTCAGCTCCTACCCTAATCAAACACCCCTGAACCAGATAATTAATCTCTTAGGTAGCATGTGATAATTACAGACAGCAGTGTTTGAGCAGGACTGGAACTAAAGTCTGCAGGTAGGTAGATCTCCAGGAACAGGGTTACTCAGCCCTGGTTTAGATGGTCTAGATGTGGACTATTACTTAACATACAGGAACAAATTTGGCACAAATTACCCCAGACCGACAATTTTGAAAGACTAGCATGATCCCACAGTTTAGAGCTAACATTATGCTAATTGTATAGACTCACTGTGTAGCCTAAGCACTAAAACGTGTGAAAAATTTTCAAACGTGTCTATAATTGTTGAGACGCAACAATCAAAAACCTTGATCATATCAATTTTACTTTGAAAGGCAAAACACTGTTAGTTTGTTGTTTTTTTTAGCTAAAATGTGCTTAAACCTCATGCCATGTGTCTCTCTTCTTTGGGGGATGGGTAAGTTGGATGGCTCTTCAAAAGTATGTGGTCACATGACCAATTTCTTCTATGGTTTTCTAGAAACAAGGGGGTGGAACTACTTCCTCCCTGCACAAATCACCCCACTTTCCCCTATGCTTTGCATGAAATATATGCATTTCAGATACATTTTTGTATGTTTATTTTTCACTAGGGAAGTCATGTTTTCAATTGATCAATAGATTTTTTAACTGATCACATTCAATTAACTAATTTGATATGAGGACGTTTTTTATGTGATATTTCATTTTATCACATTCAATTGTTATTTCTTTTAAACTCATTAAAGTAATGCTTTGTTCATATTGTCATCAGATGCACCTGTTTTATGGACAAAATGGGATAAAACATTGGTGCCAATTTTTTTTTATTAATTTTAAAATAGTGTTCAATAAATAAACTGTCATCCATGTGTATACATTATTATTATTATTATTATATATGATTGAAATCAGTACACAAATTCAGATCAAACTATGGCAATTTAGATCATATGGCAAATGTCCTTTGTATCCTGTATTTTGCATGTAGAGGCACATTAGTAACACCTGTTAGACCTGCCTGAGGTGTGCTAATTTCTGATGAAGTTGAGTCATGTCTATGCACTGCCAAACAGCATTCCTCTAGAATTAGCTGAATGCACTACTATGATTGGCTGCTAATGTTAAACAGCATGTCTGCATTTTTTTCATAGCAGATCTGAAGTCTGTGCCAGATGATGTGAAATGACAATCTTTTCTGTTTCAATGATGCACTTCTCCACTTTGTCTGAATTATTTTGCATCATATCATGTTGTTGTTATTGAATGGTAACTAGTAAAGCTATTAAACTATGAACTATTAAAGCAGCAGCAATAATAATATAAAATAAAATAAACAATGCTGAATATTAATATACTGTATGCAAATTTGCCAGATTTATATAACACAGACAATCAATGATATCAAATAAGTTATTAAATCTGATTTTAAGTTACTTAAATTTTTTAATGCTCACTTTCCTTCCCTAGACGTGTCCCCATAGCTAAAATATACAAATGCAAAAACATATACTAAAAAAATTGGACATCTTAAATACAGTGCTCACTGCAAACCAGCAAGTGTCATGTTTGTCAAAAGCAGACAGACAAGTCACACAGTTTGGCACATTTGACACTGAATGCATAACTCATTATTATAACACCCTCCATAGTTACAGTGAACGACCCTTCACTACTTTCACAATGAGGAACGTCTCGCTGCAGCCTGCGGTGGACATCCAACTCCGCCCACATCCAAGTGTAACGTCACAAGCCACGCCTACGTCCAAATACGTCACATTCTAATTTATTTTGAAACAGGAAGAAGCATCCATAAGAAGATCGTTCGTATTGTTTGCCAACCGCTAAAAAGTTGTTGTTTGCCGCGTCGGTAAGTAAAAACAAGATTAGCCTGTCTTAAAACGTTGACAACTTTAGGAATGTGAGTCATGTGTGCATGTTCATAAACAACAGTTCATGTGTGTATTACTCAGATAGCAACAAATATATCAGAAGAATCAGTGCACTCTGTGCGTTTGTGTGTGTGTGTACATATGTACCTGTGTGTACACAAACACAAATACATATATGCATACATGTATGTATAGATAGATATAGGGCTGGGCGATTTGGCCTAAAATCAAAATCTCGATTAATTGAACATTTTAACCCGATTACGATTAATGAACGATTATTTTATTCATTAATAAAATTATATTTAATTATATTTAAATTTTTTTTTTTTTTTTGCCCTCATAGTTCACTGACAAGTTTTGTACAGTAAATATGCGCACATATTACAATGAGAGATTTTTGAATGAAGGGTGCACACACTATCTACTATCTATGATTATTTATTGAACATCAGTGTTAAACAACTGAAATTAAAGCACACATTGCTTAAAACGAAAAGTCACATTTTTCTTAAATTAGTGAAAATAAATAACTTGCACTTTTGGAAACAAAATAAATTTATAAAATAATAATAAATATTAAAAGTAGAAAATAAGCAGTATCTCTTCTAAATAAAATTACTCTTGTATATCCTGTAAATACTTTTTACTGTATAAATACTGCTTAAGCTCTCCATCAACATGTCTGCGGAATAACGCAACGTAACGGAGCGGGGTCACGTGACTCCACACGCAGTAGTGTTTTTAAAGGGAAAGTAATTGAAATAATTGACCTGGAAAAATTTGATCGATTATAGGTTCTGAATGTCGATTTCGATTACTTTTCGATTAATCGCCCAGCCCTAGATAGATAGATATATAGACAGTGCAGTCTTATGACATAACATGAATGTTGAATGAATGTGCAGATAGAAAACACTCACATACTGTACATATGACATCATTGACCACAGTACAGTACCCATACACAGTAACTCAGCTGAGCAACATTCACTACATCATTTCACTACATCTTGCTAGATAACTCTGTGTATGTCACAAATTATCTTTGTATTCTTCTGTATTAATGACAAGCATAATGTTTTACAGCATTCAGTCCGAGCCTGACGCAGGGCAGTTCTCATGGGTTGAGGGGTCCCTGCTGCAGTTTCACCAGTAAAGAAAATGACTCAATACAATTCACTTGGAGGACCACATAAGCCATGCAGTGGTGCATGGAGGTATGGTGAGAGCATTTGTGGTTTTTCATAAATAAATATATTTGTATGTGGAATTATGAGGTAAATGATGAGTTAATACTTTTTTCGTGGACAAATACACCCCCAACATGTATGTATTCTCTATTTTTAACAGGAGCACCAACAAGACGTGGACGTTTACAAGGGACAGTGGTCTAGGGTCGTAAAGAGTCACCATGAGTTATTCCGTGGGGAGGTGAAAGGGCCTGCCTTTCTCCAAATAGACAGTAAAAATCAACAGAATGCCATCAACGACTACCTGGGTAGAGAATTGGATGAAGCAAGAGATGTCTTTTTATTTATCTTTGAGTATCTGGAGGATATGGACACATTCATATCAATAAACAATCTTGATGAACAAGGCCTGAAGGTCCATGCCATGTTCTGTGAATAATCTATCAGAGCAAGAAATCTCTCATTGTAGCCTATGTGTGTATGTATGTGTACTGCAAATCAGGAACTATCTATCTGATCATTCAACTGTTCGTTCAACTGTACAGACTTTATGATAGTTGAAACATATCTTTTGTTAAACACTACCAGTCAAATATTCTTTTTTTTTCTTTTTTTTTTAAAGAAGTCTGTTCTGCTCACCATGTTTGCATTTATTTGATCCATTGTACAGCAAAAACAGTACAATTTTAAAAGTATTTTAAGTATTTTTTAAAAGTATAGTTTTCTATTTGAAACTGTTTTCTATATTTCTAATAAAATGTAATTTATTCCTGTGATTTAAAAGGTGACCTTTTTTTGCTATATATATATATATATATATATATATATATATATATATATATATATATATATATATATATATATTCTAATTTGCTGCTCAAAAAATTTATAAAATAAATAAAGGTTTCTTTGATGAATAGAAAGATCAGAAGAACAGCATTTATCTGAAATTTAAATCTTTTGTAACATAAATGTCAATTTAAAGCATTGCTAAATAAACATTAATTTCTATAATTTCTTTCTATGGTATAGTGTATAATGTTACAAAAGCTCATTTTTATTTCAGATAAATGCAAATCTCTGGATCTTTCTATTCAACAAAGAATCCTGAAAAACATGCACTTCTTTAAATATTGATAATATTATGAATAATAACAATTAAACAAATTCTTGAGCAGCAAATCATCATATTAGAATGATTTCTGAAGGATCACGTAACATTTAAGACTGCTGAAAATTCAGCTTTGCATCACACAAATAAATTACATTTTAAAATATATTAAAATACGAAATCAGCTCCGTATATTAGACACATTAAATATATTAGATTTAAATTGTGCCATTTTAGCCTAGACATGCTTTACAAAAACAAGAAAACGTGTATTAGTAAAATGAAGGACAATAACTACAGATCCCGGAAACTGCCATAAATTGCTTCGACATACTTCTGGGTTTCCCCGGTACAAGTGATTGGGGAATCACGTATTTTTCAGTGGGCGTGGCTTCCGACGTCACGCTCGGACATGGGCGGGGGTGTATCGGGGATGGGTGTGACTTCTGACATCACCCGTGGATGTGGGCGGGGTTGGATGTCCACCGCAGGCTGCAGCGAGCCCTATTTGGGGACGTTTGACAGTCTTCTGATTTAACACTTAAAGGTTGTATCAGCGATTTCTAGCCTAAAACATAAAGTGTCTATTTCAGCTGACCTTTCTTCACGATCCGCTCGCTGCCTGCCCCATAAATTGTCTGTGAAAAAAACGCGAGATATGCCAAAAAAACAATCGGCACTACCAACCTTTCCACACATAAACAAACAGTGTTCCAACCAATCAGCGTCAGGGGTTTGGTGTTGTGGACTTTCCTACTGGTGCAGAGATGTGAGGGAGGCGGAGCGAAAGTCCACAACACC
This sequence comes from Garra rufa, assembly GCF_049309525.1. Classification (NCBI taxonomy): domain Eukaryota; kingdom Metazoa; phylum Chordata; class Actinopteri; order Cypriniformes; family Cyprinidae; genus Garra; species Garra rufa. Next base: position 1,467,230 of record NC_133363.1, on the reverse strand, counting down.
AAACCCCTGACGCTGATTGGTTGGAACAATGTTTGTTTATGTGTGGAAAGATTGGTAGTGCCGATTGTTTTTTTGGCATATCTCGGACCCTAGGCTGACCAGAGAGACGCGGTGTTTTCACAGACAATTTATGGGGCAGGCAGCGAGCGGATCGTGAAGAAAGCTCAGCTGAATTTGACACTTTATGTTTTAGGCTAGAAATCGCTGATACAACCTTTAAGTACTATAGAATAAAAACAATAAAATGTTGATTACTGTATAACAACAACAATAATAATAACTTACAATAAATAATAATTAAACACATAGTCCTACACTCCTTGACTATAAACATGTTCCCTAAGAAGTAGCCTATACAGCTGACACCAGACATACAAATTATAAAATTAAAAGACCACAGAGCAACAAAACTTTCAGAGAAAGTACCACTGACCTGTTATCATTGGTTCCCTCGGCGGTGTTGTTCTTGAGCATGCTGACAATTGCAGAGTTTCTTAACAGCCGTCTGCTAAGATGCCACAGTTATGATCTCTCACTGGTGTCTGGCATTGAAGTACCTGGCACATCTTCCAGAAGAGGTACACACCTACACACCTTTACCGCCCACAATACAAAATAACAACTACTGGTTCGTGCACTTTTGCAACCATCCATTCATTATTTTTATTTTTTTTACCCCAGAAATTATTATGGGAAATCAAATTTGTTCTTTATTAGTTCAAACACTGTTGAATTTACAGCATTATTCCAAAATGAATTAAATTCATTATTGTCCTTCATATTCTACAAACAATACCTCAGAATGACAATGTGAAAGTCTTTGCAAATTTCACATGTACATAAGTATATGCACAAAACTGAGCTCAGGTGCATCCTGTCTCCACTAATTATCCTTGAGATGTTTCTACAACTTGATTGGAGTCCACCTGGGGTAAATTCAGTTGATTGGACATGATTTGGAAAGACACAGACCTGTCTGTATAAGGTCCCACAGTTAACAGTGCATGTCAGAGCAGAAACCAAGCCATGCAGTCCAAAGAAATGTCTGTAGAGCTGTATGCTTAAATTAATTTCTAATGCTCACTTCCCTTCCCTAGACAAAATATACAAATGCAAAAACATATACTAAGAAAAGTGGACATCTTAAATACAGCGCAATGGAATATCCTATGGTTTTGTCCATTTTAGCTGACTGCAAACAAACAAGTGTGATGCCTTTCTGTCAAAAGTAGACAAACAAGTCACAAACTTGGCACATTTGACACAATGCATAGCTCATTAAAACAACACCAAAAAATGACCTAAATGGAATTTAGGACAAGTCAAGCAAAGGGAAGTGAGCATTCAATAATTTTGAATAAACTCTACAGGTTTAGAGGCACTTCTTTGGACTTGGTTTGTGCTCTAACATGCACTGTTAACTGTGGGACCTTAGACAGGTGTGCGCCTTTCCAAATCACGTCAACTGAATTTACCACAGAATCAAGTTGTAGAAATATCTTGAGGATAACAGTGCATGTCAGAGCACAAACAAAGTCCAAATAATTGTCTGTAGACCGCTGAGACAGAATTGGATTGAGGCACAGATTTGGGAAATGTCCCAGTGAGCACAGTGACTTTCATCACCTATAAATGGAAGAAGTTTGGAACCACCAGGACTCTTCCTAGAGCGGGCCGGAGAAGGGCTTTAGTCAGGGAGCTGACCAAGAACCCAAAGGTCACTCTGAAAGAGCTCCAGCATTTCTCTGTGGAAGCCACTCTTCAGTAAAATGCATGTGACAGCCAACAAAAGGCAACTGTAGGACTCTTTGTTTTGAATCCCAAGCGTCATGTCTGGAGGAAACCAGGCACCGCTCATCAACTGGCCAATACCATCCCTACAGTGAAGCATGGTGGTGATGGCAGCATCATGCTGTGGGGATGTTTTTCAGCGGCAGGAACTGGGAGACTAGTCAGGATCGAGGGAAAGATGAATACAGCAATGTACAGAGACATCCTTGATGAAAACCTGCTTCAGAGAGCTCTGGACCTCAGACTGGGGCGATGGGTTATCTTTCAACACATTTTTTTTTTTTTTTCGAATAAATTTGCAAATATTTCAAACACACTTCTTTCATGCTGTCTTAATGGGGTATTGTTTGTAGAATTTTGAAGAACATAATGATTTTAATCTAATGTAACATAACAAAATGTGGAAAAAGTGCTGTGAATATTTTCTAGATGAACTGTCATTTCCATTATAAACTTGTATTAAAAAAAAAAAAAAAAAAAAAAAAAAAAACAGCAAGTTACTGTATTTTGGTTTTACGGCAATGTGCTGTAATGTTACTTTACAGTATATGTAGAACAGTACTGTATATCTATAAAACTGTATTGTACTGTATTTGTGACCCTGGACCACACTGTAAAAAAAAAAAAAAAAAAAAAAAAAAAAGCCGTAAAATTTACAGTAAAAAACTGTTCAGTTTTTTTTTTTTTTTACATAAATTCACTGACAGTCATACGCATTCGTTTTTTGAACCTGAGATTTATAGATCTGAAATTTGAATGCATAAGCTGTCCATTTATGGATGGTTTAGTATGATAGGACAATATTTGGCCAAGATACAACAAATTGCAAATGTACAAAGTGAAGGTGCAACTATTGAGAAAATCACATTTAAAGTTGTCCAAATTAAGTTCTTAGCAATGCATATTACTAATCAAACATTAAGTTTGATATATTTACGGTAGGGAATTTACTAAATATCTTTATGGAACATGATATTTACTTAATATCCTAATGATTTTTGGCATAAAAGACAATGAATGCCCTATGTTTCATATATTGTGGTGAGCCTGAGTAGTGCACATCAGCCCAGTCTATTCTGTAACATTATCAACATGTAGAGGCCTTTTTTTTTTTTTTTTTTTTTTTTTTTTGCACATTCATTTGACAAAAAAATGTGGCACACACAGTTTTTCTGATGCATACCCCATACCCAGAGTCTTTTTTCTTGGTATGCTAGTGAAATGAAAAACCTTGGACAACCTCTTTCAGCACAACAACAAAGGGAATCCCGTAATGCAGGGAACGCGAGTACAATCTCCAGATTCCAGTCTTTATTTTAACATTTTAAGAAAGTAAAATCTTTTATCGAAAATCAGTATTCTAGAAAGAACAGCTAATCAGCTTTGATTTAATTGTTGTTAGAAATAACAAGTTAAGATGTTCCTTAGGACCAAATTTATTCAGTAATCCAGTTAAAAAGTTTAGATTTACAAATTATGTTTAAATCTTATAAATGGATGATGAAAAATGTCAACTACCACAAGTAAACATCACTACTTATTTGTCCTATTCCATAGTAATTTGTGCTACTTTTTAGGGATATGTATTCTACAGTATTACGATAAATAGTAGAAGCACGTTGTCACGGTTCTCACATCTGCCGTGTTCTCAGGTTGCGTCATCTGTGTGTGTGTGTGTGTGTGTGATTTACGTTGTGCGTCACGCTCATTCAGCGCAGCTGTCAATCAGTCCCACACCAGGTGTCCCTCGTCATCTCTGTCTACAAATACTCACCTCAATCTCTTCTTCCCTGTCTGACAGTTCTACGCGTTGGATGTTCGTGGGTTTTGTCATCGTGTGGAGTTCGTGTTCGTCTTGGATTATTTCTTGTTGCAGTCTCGTTGGATCATTGGACACACTCTTCACGTTTTGCACCACGGAGATCACCACGCTTCATTCACCAGCTGTCTAAGCCCTCGTGTCACTCAGCCGGGAGATCATCACCACCATCACAGCCATCATCATCATCACGTCTTTCCATTTATCAATAAATTCTGTTTGAACTCTGCATTTGTTTCCTCCTCATTCTCTCACCGTTACAGAACTGTCAGACCAGACATGGAAGCAGCAGGCACCAAACAGATTTCAATGGAAGAGGCACTCCGCGAATGCTTTTCCCGGCTGGACGTTCAGGAGAGAGATACAGCTACGTCAGGGGTCGCCATCAACACCCTAGTGGCACGAGTGTCCGAGCTGACCCAAGCCGTGAACCAGTTGCGCAGTCCCGCTGCGCCTGCCACACCGCCTGCCCCGCCCGCTCCGATCGCCCCTGCCGAACCATCTGGGGCGGCTCATCAGCCGGAGCCCCGCCTTCCCCCGCCTGAACTCTATGGAGGTGAGCCGAACTTCTGCCGAGCTTTCCTCACTAGATGTTCGATGCATTTCACACTCCAACCACGCACATTCCCTAGTGAGGAGAGCAAGGTGGCGTTCGCGCTCACCCTGTTAAAGGGGAAGGCGGCATTGTGGGGAACGGCGGTGTGGGAAAATCAAGATCCCTGTTGCGCCTCGTTCTCAGCACTCGCCGCCGAGATGAAACGGGTTTTTGACCGCGCGGTCTCTGGCAGGGAGGCTGCGCGGACACTGGCGGATCTCCGACAGGGGGGGAGGTCCGTTTCAGATTACAGCATCGACTTTCGAACCCTGGCGGCGGAGTGCCAGTGGAACGAGGAGGCGCAGTGGGACATGTTCCTGCATGGGCTGGCTGACCGCGTCCAGAAGGAGATCTACGCCCTGGACCTACCCGCCAACCTCAACGGCCTGATTGATCTGGCCCTGCGGGTAGATGCTCGACTCTCCCGAGCCGAGCGACTATGGACCCCCGCTCGGCTCCCCCCTGGGGAGGGGTTTCCACCTCGAGCCAGCGGCAGTGACGCGGTCAGTCCCTCCAGCGATCCCGAACCCATGCAGGTGGGTCGGGCTCGGCTTTCCCGGGAGGAGAAGGAGAGGCGGAGGTCCCAAGGCCTTTGCCTGTATTGTGGAGCAGCGGGTCACTTCGCCTTCAACTGCCCCGTAAAAGGGCCAGCCCGGCAGTAAGTATGAGGCTACTGTCGGGTGGGATCTCCGCTAACAAGTCCTCGTCCAGCAGCACCTCCACGCTCCTCCCGGTTAGGCTTAGATGGCAGCAACAGGATCACCACTGCACTGCACTTTTGGATTCGGGAGCTGAGGGTAATTTCATGGATTTTTCTTTTGCACGTCATAATCAGGTTCCTTTCCAGCTTCTTACAGACACCATTGCCGTACACGCCCTCAATGGCCAGAACCTTCCCACCATCACCTCTATTACGGATCCCATCACTCTCACGGTGTCTGGCAATCACCGTGAGAGCATCTCATTTTACCTCCTGGACTCCCCTCACGCCCCCATCGTCCTGGGACACCCCTGGCTCATCAAACACAACCCCCGGATTGATTGGCAGCTGAAGTTGGTTACTGAATGGAGCGTTAAGTGTTACGAGTCTTGTCTTTTGTCTGCTTGTCCATCTGTTTCTGGTTCTGTGTTACAGGAGAAGGCGGCGGATCTGAGTAACGTGCCCACGGAGTATCTCGACCTGAAGGAAGTGTTCAGTAAGTCTCGGGCTGCTTCTCTTCCTCCTCACCGTCCCTATGACTGTGCAATAGAGTTACTGCCAGGTACGTCTCCGCCTAAGGGCAAATTATATTCACTTTCAGTTCCTGAAAGAGAGGCTATGGAGAAATACATTTCTGATTCTCTAGCAGCCGGGTTCATACGACCCTCCTCTTCTCCAGCGGGGGCGGGGTTCTTTTTTGTGGGGAAGAAGGATGGTTCTCTGCGACCTTGTATTGATTACCGGGGGCTGAATAATATTACGGTAAAGAATACCTACCCTTTGCCGTTAATATCTTCAGCCTTCGAGAGGTTACAGGGAGCATCAGTCTTCACGAAATTGGATTTGAGAAACGCATATCATTTGGTCCGCATTAGGGGGGGAGATGAGTGGAAGACTGCCTTTAACACCCCCAGGGGGCACTTTGAATACTTGGTCATGCCCTTCGGCTTGTCCAACTCCCCAGGGGTCTTCCAGGCACTCGTCAATGACGTGTTGAGAGACATGGTCGATCAGTTCATATATGTCTACCTGGATGACATATTGATTTTTTCTTCTTCTCTCCAGGAACACGTTCAGCACGTCAGACGAGTGCTTCAGCGGCTGTTAGAGAATGGGCTTTTTGTCAAGGCGGAGAAATGTGAATTTCATGCACAGTCTGTTCCTTTCCTAGGGTACATCGTGTCGGCCGAGGGTATGCGCATGGATCCCGAGAAGGTTAGAGCTGTGGTAGATTGGCCAACCCCAGATTCCCGTAAGGCCCTACAGAGGTTTCTGGGGTTCGCCAATTTTTACCGGCGTTTTATTCGCAATTACAGCCAACTAGCCGCACCTCTGACTGCCTTGACCTCCCCCAGAACGGTGTTCAGGTGGTCAGACGCAGCGGAAGCTGCGTTTGCTAACCTCAAACGCCGCTTTGTTTCGGCTCCCATCCTTGTTACCCCTGATCCGTCACGTCAGTTCGTGGTGGAGGTCGACGCGTCAGAGGTGGGGGTAGGTGCGGTGCTTTCACAGCGCTCACCCTCGGACGACAAGATGCATCCCTGCGCGTTTTTCTCTCATCGTTTGTCGCCTGCAGAGTCAAATTACGATATTGGTAACAGAGAGCTGTTGGCAGTCAAGCTAGCATTGGAGGAATGGCGTCATTGGTTGGAGGGGTCAGGGGTACCCTTCATGGTTTGGACCGATCATAAGAACTTAGAATACATCAGAACTGCCAAAAGACTAAACTCTAGGCAGGCTAGGTGGGCACTTTTTTTCGGACGTTTTGATTTTACACTTTCGTACCGCCCGGGTTCCAAAAACATCAAACCCGATTCTTTATCTCGAATTTTTGACCGTTCCGATCGCCCGTCCACTCCCGAGAATATTTTTTCCGAGACACTTATTGTCTCTACTCTCAGTTGGGAGGTCGAATCGAAGGTTCAGATAGCCTTACATGGGGTTACGCCTCCGGCCGGTTGCCCACCTAACCGTTTGTTTGTGCCAGAAAGTCTTCGGTCCGAAGTTATCCAATGGGGTCATTGTTCCAATGTGGCATGTCATCCAGGGGTAAGTCGCACCTTACATTTGGTAAAACAAAGATTTTGGTGGCCACTCATGGCTCGTGATGTTCGCAGTTTTGTTTTGGCTTGTTCAGTTTGTGCCATTGGTAAGACTTCTAACAGACCCCCAGATGGGCTCCTACAACCGCTGCCAATCCCTTCGAGACCCTGGTCCCACATCGCTCTAGATTTTGTTACCGCCCTCCCACCCTCTCAGGGTAACACGGTAGTTTTGACCGTGGTGGACCGATTCTCGAAGGCGGTTCATTTCATTCCCTTGCCCAAATTACCTTCAGCCAAGGAGACAGCGGTTGCAGTCATTGATCACGTCTTTCGGTTACATGGCCTCCCGATAGACGTGGTCTCTGACAGAGGACCCCAGTTTGTGTCCAAATTTTGGCAAGAGTTTTGTAAACTTCTGGGGGCCACTGTTAGTCTCTCTTCGGGGTTCCATCCTCAAAGCAATGGGCAAACTGAGAGAGCCAACCAAGATTTGGAGAGAACGTTACGATGTATGGTCGCTAGAAATCCTTCCTCCTGGAGCCAGCAGCTTTCTATGGTGGAGTACGCCCACAATTCCTTACCAGTATCAGCTACGGGCCTATCCCCATTTGAATGTAGTATAGGGTACCAGCCACCTATTTTTCCCAGTCTGGAATCCGAAGTCGCGGTTCCCTCCGCTCACGCCTTCGTCCAGAGGTGTCATCGCACCTGGTCTAGAGCCCGTGAGACTCTAGTCCAGGTGGGAGCGCGCACCAAGGCCAAAGCCGATCGCCACCGGTCCAGGCCTCCCGTATACGTCGTCGGTTCTAAAGTGTGGCTTTCTACTAAAAACATTCCTCTCCGATCCGTTTCGAATAAACTTGCTCCCAAATTTATTGGCCCGTTTCCTGTCACCAAGATCATTAGTCCGGTGGCAGTCCGCCTCAAACTCCCTCCAGTGTACAGGAGGATTCATCCCGTGTTTCATGTCTCCAAGATCAAGCCTGTGTTTTTTGCACGCATTAATCCGCCAGTTCCGGTTCCTCCACCGCCGCGACTCGTAGACGGGGAACCCACCTATTCGGTTAATCGTATTCTGGACTCGAGGCGGAGGGGACGCGGATTTCAGTACTTGGTGGACTGGGAAGGTTACGGTCCGGAGGAGAGAAGTTGGGTACCTGCTAGGGACATATTGGATCACTCTCTAATTGATGAATTTAATCAACAGGTACAGGAGGCTGGGAACGTCAGGGGACGTTCCTAGGAGAGGGGGTACTGTCACGGTTCTCACATCTGCCGTGTTCTCAGGTTGCGTCATCTGTGTGTGTGTGTGTGTGTGTGATTTACGTTGTGCGTCACGCTCATTCAGCGCAGCTGTCAATCAGTCCCACACCAGGTGTCCCTCGTCATCTCTGTCTACAAATACTCACCTCAATCTCTTCTTCCCTGTCTGACAGTTCTACGCGTTGGATGTTCGTGGGTTTTGTCATCGTGTGGAGTTCGTGTTCGTCTTGGATTATTTCTTGTTGCAGTCTCGTTGGATCATTGGACACACTCTTCACGTTTTGCACCACGGAGATCACCACGCTTCATTCACCAGCTGTCTAAGCCCTCGTGTCACTCAGCCGGGAGATCATCACCACCATCACAGCCATCATCATCATCACGTCTTTCCATTTATCAATAAATTCTGTTTGAACTCTGCATTTGTTTCCTCCTCATTCTCTCACCGTTACACACGTGTCACAAACTAGTTGTAACAGGCGTGGTTGAAATATTTCCACACATGCTATCATAACTAAATTTATGTTATTTACTAGTTGACATAGCAACACTATACAAAGAAAAAGTGTGCCAAAATTCAAATGCCTTTTAAAGATATTACTGAATATTTATTTCACCGTAGTAAAAGTACATTTCTGGCTGAAATAAAATGTTCATCACAGTTTTTAAATTGAGACAAATCTGCTATAATCTCCAATATGTTATTTATCAGTTAAATTAAATTACTAAATCAGATAAATTAAAATTAATAAAGAAGTTTAGGCTATTAATGCTTCGCAAGCCAGCAGAAGACACTATCCTGTTTTAAATCTTAGTCGCGCAGATGGGGAACACTTTGACATTTTGTTTTATCTATTTGCACACATTGTTTTAAACTAGGCTATATAGCTGTTTGTTGCGATCAGGGCCGTCCCAAGCATGGTTGCGATGTGTTCGTTGTCAAACTCCAAAATTTGATTATTTTTAATCATTACAAATAACGCTTTTATTTTATTTGAAAATGTTCATAATTTTATTTTATTGATAATGTATTTTAGTTTGTCGTGTATATGACTTTATTTTTTTCAATCGATCAGATTACATTTTAAGCTGTCATATGGTCATGTTCAAACGTGCCCCTCAGAATTACAATGTACCCCACCTACGGGGCATGTTGTCACACACTTCCTTTCTTTTGAGGTAAATAACGACAAATCTATACACTGCAATTACGAAACAAAGCGACATTTTTGTACTAGACAAGTGTGAAATGTGGATAATAAATTATACTCTGAACCCCACGTGGATTTACACAAACTGAGAAATTCAAAAAGTGTTAGGTGTGTCCCGAGCTCCTCTTGGGAGTTTTCATCTCACAGAGAAAGGAAGAAGGAAACATGACGATTTCGGGGCGGAGAAATCATTTTTACTTTCATTTCAGTGATTCAAGTTCGCTGCACTTTACAGGCATATTTTTAAATAGCTTTTCCACACGTCTTTCAGATCATACACAAAGGTAAGTGTGTGTCGTTTTGTAGAGAAGGAGAAAATAAGCCGTAATTAGAGCACAAACACAGGTTTAGAGCTGGATTTTTGTTTAAACGATTATACCCACCGCACGATCGCATTCAGTCTCTCTGAACAAAACTGCAATCGAGAGTTTGACAGTTTGGTAAAGTTGACAACATATTAATAGATTCAAATTTCCCGCACAAACAACTCGTGAGCAAATAACGTATCTTTTCAATCGTATTAACGTAGACAACGAGCTACAACCTAATTTTCCTCAAAACGAGACTTCCTATAGTTTAGACCTCTATGCGCAGCCGCGGAAATACAAGTCAGTCTGAGGCTAAGTTTACATTAATCCGGATACATTTGAGAACGGAGTTTTCATTTTAAAACGCTCTCCGTCCACACTAGCGTTTCCAAGCGTTTTCCAAAAGTTTCTCATCCACACTGAAACGTAGGAAAACATCAAATTCACCTTACTGCGCATGCGTAAAGCGTCCAAAATTATACAGACCTAATAAGTTTTCACACAATTCTTCTGGCGGGATAATTTACGGAAATATCTCATCATTCACTGACGCGTCTATATCGCGCTCATTCATATTTTATCTGAAAAGCAGTTGTCGTCATGTTTTGCTGGACGGCAACTGCGAGTACATTTTCTGTCATCATTTTAGGACTGTAATTTGAAGAGTGTACAAGGTAAATCTCTTAAGCAGCGGTGTGACAGTGAATAGCACAGACACAATTACTGATGTAAACATAGACATCTATTGGTACAAAATGTGTCACATGACTATAAATATGCGTCATCGTTTTCAAAAGCCTCCGTTTTCACTGTCCACACTACAACGTGAAAACGGCGTTTTCAAATGTATCCACTTTGGCCGGAGTTTTCTGTGATAAAAACGGGTTTTTCATGTAAATGAGAGGCCAAACTGCAGGGAAATATCTGCGTCGTCCCTTCGTGTAAACGGGGCCTGCATAGCACAAAGCATTTGCCATGGTTTCACTGGTTATAATGGGGATTGTATTGTTTTTAATGGTCCCCGTGGGTCTCTACCATACAGTCTATGGTCTCTACTAGTAATTTGTGGTTTTGGCTTGTTAAAACCACTATTTTAATGGAATATGTCACAAAACACACTACAGGAAACATTTGTTTTTATTATTTTAATAGTTAATAGTACAATGTTTGTATTTTTTCTAATGGTATTTTAAGTGGAAACCATTAGAATTTCGGTAATTTCGACTAGATCATTACATGTTTTTATATTGGCAGTGGCTATTTGTAAATAGCGTAAATAGCGATAGAGGCTATTAACAATGGGTTCTATTTACACTAACTGAAAATAGCTATAGATTCTATTTACACTATGTTGAGATAACAGTATTTTCAAATAGACACAAATTATCTGCACCTCAGTATTGTAGTACATTAAAGCAGTATGCAGTAATTACGTACTGAGTGTAAATTATAGTTTTAATTCAATTTATAAAATGGTACTGCCTTATTGGGACAGTAATCCCTCCCACACCTGCCCTAACACTAACCGATACTTTATTTTCAACTTTTCAATAATGTCCTTAATTTTTATTGAAAATAAATGCCTTTCTGATATGATATGAGATTTGAAAAGGAAGAAAAAAAGTTCATCAGAAGGGGGATTCACACCTGCATCTGTCGCGTTGAGAAAAAAAGTATCACGCAATTTATTCTCTGCGCCACTGGAGTATACGATTAACAACCATCTTTTGTAACGTTGACTATTCCAATCATGCATTGGTGGGTGGAGTTAGTTTAAATAGCCTCTGCCAGCAAGACGGGCTATTTGCACTTTGTGTAAATAGACACTCCGTTTTATATTTGGGGATAATTTGGGAAACAAATATGTTATGCTTTTCATTAATAACAGTGTAATAGAAAGAGATTCAGTTCACACATCAGTGTTCTCCTGCTGGTTACAAGATACTGAATAACTAACTAAATACATACATAAATAACTGTGACAATATTTCAATATTTCTTTTTTTATTGAATATTTTTAAGTTACACACAAAAAAAATGGAGGAGGTTTGGATTCACAGACAGTGAAATTCATGCATAATTGTGGGTTGCAAATCTTTAGATGAATGCTTCTGTGCTGCAAGTGCATTGTCATAAAGATAATATAAAGTGATTTTGAATTTTAAATGTTTTAGATGAATATCTATCTCATTAACAGTAGTCCAGCATGGCTGAAATCCTCTTGGAGTGTTTGCAGGACCTGACATCTGAGGATATGAACTTATTTAAATGGCACTTAAGTCAAGGCATAAACAACTTTGACAAAATACCCAAAAGTCATCTGGAGAATAAACCAGTGTTTGAGGTTGTGGACTGTATGATTCAACGTTATCCTGATGATGCTGGAAAACTCACTCTGCTCATTTTGGAAAAGATGAAGCAGATGAATCTTGCAAAGGAGCTGCAGGAGAAGCTAGGTAAATGACTAAATATATTATTATACAACATATATACAACACAACATTTAACAATGTGCAAAGACCATCAACATACTATGCAGTGTTTTATTTAATATAAAACAAACAAACAAACAAACAAACAAAAAAACAGTACACATTACTTTGCGCAGTCACTGTAGTTCATGGCATGTGATAATGTTTGATAATGTTACTAAATCTACATTTTAAAGTGAGAATGAATCAATTAAAATGCAGTGTTTATACTTTCATTTCCATAATATCTTCAATGGATATCAATGTAATTATTATTTAATTATTATTATCATCCATATTCACCCAGGTCATACTACGGATACACCGCGGTCCAAACAAACTACTGAGGCTGCTACAATACAAAAACAAGAGAGATGCAAAGCTGGTAAGGCAATCAATCAATCAATCAATCAATCTGTCTTTTATTATGAACAGCTATTGTGCTCGGTAGTGAGCGATATTTATGACATGCAATCAGTGGTGCATAAAGTACCTGAAAGCCATTCTTAAGTAAAAGTACAGATAACTTACCAGAAAAAAAAAGACTTTGGTAGAAGTTGAAGTCACCGTTTATAATATTACTTGAGTAAAAGCCTTAAATTATGTGATATTTATTGTACAAAACGTATTTTTTTTTTATCTTAAATGTACCTAATTATTGAAAGTAAAAGTACAATAAAATGCAATTGCAAAGTTATATCATCCATTTCTAAGAAAGTCTGAATCATGAGTTGCAATTCTGACATTATGTCGGACAATTGTGAGTTTATATCACCCAATACGGAGAAAAAAAGCTTTGCGAGATACAAAATCACATTTGGGAGGAAAAAGATCGTCAATCTCTGAGAAAAAAATCTGAGTTTACATCTCGCAATTCCGACTTTATTTCAGGCTATTGCAAGTTTATATCACCCAATTAGGAGAAAAAAGACATAATTTCTTAAAAAACAAACAAACAAAAAAAACCTCAAAATTGGAGATACAAACTTGTGAGTTTATAAACTGTGTTTGCTCACAAAAACTTTTGTGACGGAAATAAAGAGGTGAAAGGAACGAAAACTAAATTTCAATGCAAATGTAGTGGAGTAAAGTAAAAGTAAAATAAAATAATAAAAAAAATGAAATAAAGTACAGATACTCACAAAAAATACTTAAGTACTGTAACGTATTATTACTTTGTTACATTACACCACTGCATGCAATACATTTAAAAATGTGTTTTTGTTTTATAATAATGCATATTTCTTCTAGTGTCCAGTGGACATTCATCAGTCAACTGTTTTTCTGTGTCTCCAGGTGCTGAGTTTGTGGAGAAACACAGGGCAGAGTTGATCAGAAAGGTCTCACTGGTGGAGCCCATTGCAGATGACATAAAACCTCTGATTGGTGACGAAAAATACCAAGCCATCTTAAACTCAGGAACAAGACAAGCACAAATGAGAAGACTTCTGGACTTTCTGACAACATCTACACTGAAAGAGAAACTTTACCAAAGTCTTGTAGAACATGAGCGCTTCCTTGTTGATGAGTTAGAGCAATCTGGGTAGATGGGTTTAATTTGGATTATTGTCATTCAAGGTGTGCAGTAAAACAATTCCCGTTTACACTGCAAATAACAGACAGGACAATCCGTTTTAGATTAACATTTTTTAACATGCTGTCCTTGTTTGCTTTTACTTCTTTGGTCTTTAATAAAATATTTAAAACTCTGAACTGGAACTTACCAATACCTACACACACACATACACACTTGTCTCTTGCCTTGAAGGCCCTTTAAGTAAGTTGGGCAGACAGGTTATGGCAATATTAGATTTTTTATTCAAAATATTAATGATTATTAAAGGGATAGTTCACCCAAAAAAAAATATGAAAATTTGACGTTTATCTGCTCACCCCCAGTATTCATGTATTCTTGTAAATGCTGTCAGTTTTGTGTTGAGTGAATTTGAACAGTTGGGAGAAATACAGATGTGTCAAAATATATGATCCCTGCGTTCGGTCTTAAAGTGACAGCAGCGTAAACCTGCTGCAGCAGACTGCGTCATAATCAAACAACTAAATAAAAAGAGAACATCACTCACTGCTCTTGACTTAAAATGTATTAACTTGAACTTATTAACTCTTATTACCTCTTAACTTATTAACTCTTATTAACTTTAGTAAGAATAATCTATATTTATTTTATATGGTGAAGATTGTAGAGTGTTTTATTTTTACATTTATCACTTCATTAAATGTTTGTAGTAGGCTACTTCTGTGGTAGCCTTTGCTATATAGACAAATCTGAAAAAAAAAAAAGATTAATATATTTATTTATCCTTTTGCTTGTAATTAATCATTAGACTGTTTATTTTCCTTCAGTAAGCTTGAGAATGTTTTACTTATACTTATTTGGGTGTGCATTAGTATCTAATAATTCAATGGCCCGTTGTCAATAGACCAATTTGGAGTAAACGTTACAGTTATGTCACTTGCAGCTGTGTGTGCATTTTGGTGGCAGAAAAAAATAATATTTAAACTTAAAACATTTTACATTTTCCTATTTTATCTCACAATTCAGAATTTTTTAATGTTGTGTATATGTTGTATTGTATTTAAGACTTTAGAACTCAATTAAACTCAACAATAGCAAGTTTGTCAGCTGTTTCACTCTGAAATATGTCTTATTCTAGTTGTAAAAATTAAAACAAGGACAAACAGTAGTTTTTAGTTGGACTCGGAATTGACCCATATTTCTCACCGTATAAATAGTTCTACACAATTGCTGCAGTGCAATTCTAAAAGTGGAATTAGTACAATAAATAATAATTAAAGGACCATAAATGTATCTAGACACCATTTCTTATTTTAGGGTAAAAGTTGCTTAAACTATTATGATAACAGCAGTTCACATTTAATGGTAGTTACAAAGCAAAGTTACACCTAAGTGATTAGTTACTGTAATTTAATTACTTTTCCCTTTGAAAAAAGTAAAGTAAGGGATTTCTCATATTTTCTGTAATTGAATTAGTTACTTCTTCTGTAATTGAACTTAATGTAAAAAAAAAAAAAAAAAAGACTGTAGAACATTTATACACAATAGTGGATTTAACATCAACATTTAACCTTACAATGCATGTTTTTTTATGTACCCTTCTCACTTTAAATACTTTGGTGAGCTAATATGAATGTTGGTTATACTTTAGTTTTCAATAGTCACTATTAGCTAGTTGGTTATCTGCATGGATATTGGCTGTTTATTATTACTTGAAAAGCACATATTAATGTCTTATGCTACAATGCCTTATTCTAAACCCTTAACTTTACCTAATTCTTACCCAGTTCTTAAACTTAACCACTAAATCAATTACAAATATATTGAGGCAAAAGTCATAGTTAATAATTAAAAAATAGTGAGAATTGGAGCCTAATCTAAAGTGTGACCAGAATAATGAATGTACTTACCTATTATTTATTTCAAATAATTAACTGAACCGTTTCACATCTGTCCTTGTATCATTAACTTGTCAAAATTGATATTACTAATTACTTTCTAAATGCTATAAGTAATTAAATACTTTTTGGAAAGAGTAATTTTCACAGTGATATATTTACACTGTTGAAGATGTAATTATGTAACTTGTGTTACTTGTAATGTGTTACCCCCAACACTGTAAATTAGTTACTAATCAAATTACTTCACAAGTTGCTTGAAACAAAGTAATGTAGCGTACTCAATCCAGCATCAAAACTGTAACTCAATCGGATATATTTTAACACTATGTTACAGAGCACATTTGCAACATACCTGTCTCACTCAAGTCCAAAGCTGTTCTGATGAGAGCGGGAAGCGATTGGATAATTCAAATAGGAAATGACATCACACAGCAAAACCCCAATATATTACTTTGAAACAAAAGATACACAGCGTCCATACAGTTATGTACGATGAAACATGCAAATAAATAAAATAAAAAATATAATTCTTGGAAAAATTAAAGTTTGCTGGAATGGTCCAAACTCAAAACACGACAGTAACACTACTTTTTAATTTACATGAAAATATCCTTTTCCAAATAAGTAATGCCAGTTACTTTTTTCACCTAGTTATTGATCGATTTTCCTGTCCCCACGTTGAGAGAAATCAGCAGTAAGATGTTACTTTAGTTCTAGAATAAATGTGAACATGTATTAATTCATCTCACTCACAAAAAACAAACTTAGTATTCCTTAAAATGAATAAAAACAGTGAAATGCAACTCAGAATGAGGCAAACCTGCAATAAGTAATAAAATATATTGCATGATCCAGTGTAACCATACTAACAAGTAAAACATACTCAAAATAAAACTAACATTTGTTTTTAATTTTATTTTTTTGCTGAGGAGCTTTAAACTTTCTCAGAATTCTACTCTACAGACATATTTTTTTGGGTGTAAAAAGAAACCCGGATTTAAAAAGTAACATTTCTTGCCCATAAATAGCTAACGTTATATTGGTTACTGTTTTTGGAAGTAACTCAATATTGCAATGCATTTCTTTTAAGTTACTCGCCCCTCACGACAATCAACGCAAAGTTCAACTACTACTTGACTAAATTCTGCACTTTTACGAGAACATGGGCGGCTCTTAAAAGAGCCTTTGGGTTTGTGGGAGATTGAGCGGAGGTCTACTTGGAGCTGGTGTACTTGGTGACGGCCTTGGTGCCCTCAGACACGGCGTGTTTGGCCAGTTCACCGGGCAGCAGCAGACGCACAGCGGTCTGGATCTCTCGTGAAGTGATGGTGGAGCGCTTGTTGTAGTGAGCCAGACGAGACGCTTCTCCACCGATGCGCTCGAAGATGTCATTGACGAAAGAGTTCATGATTCCCATCGCTTTGGAAGAGATACCGGTGTCAGGATGGACCTGCTTCAGGACTTTGTAGACGTAGATGGCGTAACTCTCCTTCCTGGACTTTCTGCGCTTCTTTCCTCCCTTTCCGGTGGTTTTAGTGACGGCCTTCTTGGAGCCTTTTTTAGGAGCGGACTTCGCTGGTTCAGGCATGATGCTGCTACGTGGTCAAACACTCACGAAACAATGATTATAGTGAGCGGAACAGAGGTATTTATTCAGTAGCCTATGCTAATTTTCAAAGCGACACGGAAGCCTCCTGATTGCGTGTTTTCATGGCGCAAACTCACAAACTCTTATGTGATTGGACAACTTGAATCGGAAGGCGGACCAATCACAAGCGGTGAAATGATAGTCCCACACAACGCTCTAAGATTGAACGACAGTCACTTGCCAACGAGAGAAAAGTTGCTGTTTTAATTCGCGCGCTTTTTGTTAGTTTCTATAAACGAAATCAAATAGGTCTCAAATATCGTACAGGATTGTGTAATTTTAAATCCCCTTACAGACCTATTACGAAAAAATAGAGAAAGTAGAGCAATAACGATTAGACACTAATTTGCGTCTTCTGACTGGTTAGTTTTCACTTTAGCTCTAACCTGAATATCATTGCCATCTAATTGCGTTTTCTCTCTGTTGTGTAAATTACTTTAATCCAAATAAACTACTACAGAAAATAAATACAACTGTTACGTATTAGTAACTTGTCCTGCTCTTTCTTTGACCGTAGTTGGAGATAAGAGGGGAGATTTATTCACTACTCCAGGAACAAAATAGCTTTTATCTAAACTCCGGACTTAACGTCAATTTAATTTCTCCTGTCTGTTTGGTTTGAGAAGTTGTTTACATTTCGAGAACCATTTTACCCTCAAAAATATATATTTATGTTCTCATTACACACATTAGGGAAAAAATATATAGGTGCTGGTCATATAATAAAATACCTTCAAAGGTTGATTACACTATCTCCATTAAAGACGTGAAAATTGTATAATGTATATATTCACTCAAAAAAGACCGATATATTTAAAATCTTTATTTCCTTTAATTTATAGCCTACAACTAATGAAAACCCCTAATTCAGTATTGGCTTTCCACCGTGGACTTATAACCAGATTAATTCACCAGCGTTAATTCAAAATCAGCTCTTTAAATGATACAGTGGGTGGCTCTTAAAAGAGCCGTTGGGGTTGTCTTTGATTAAGGCGATTAACCTCCGAAACCGTACAAGGTGCGTCCCTGACGTTTCAGCGCGTACACAACGTCCATAGCGGTGACAGTCTTTCTCTTGGCGTGTTCGGTGTAGGTGACGGCATCACGGATAACGTTTTCCAGGAACACCTTCAACACACCGCGAGTCTCCTCGTAGATCAGACCCGAGATACGCTTGACTCCGCCGCGGCGAGCGAGACGACGAATAGCGGGTTTGGTGATTCCCTGGATGTTATCACGCAGAACTTTACGATGACGCTTAGCACCTCCTTTTCCGAGTCCTTTACCGCCTTTGCCTCTTCCAGACATGTTTCAATATGTTCTTCTGTCAGCGAAGCAATGAAAATGAATACGTGGTAGCTGTTCCAGAGAGGCTTTTTACATTTGCTTACAGGACCTAACTGAAACCAACTCCGCGTCACATGGCGCGCACCCCTCCCCCGGTCCTTTCTTTTGAGCAATAGCAATTTACAAACTGAAGTGGGGGAAACAAATATGCATATGAAAAATACACACTTTCCCATAATTACATTTTCAATTTTACAAAAATATCCATGTGTATACATATAAATCTCCACACAATAAACAACAAACAAACAAAATAAACGGGGGTTGCTAGAAAATAAACAAATAAATAAAATTATACAACATATTACCATTCTTAAATAGAAAGAGACTCATACATGGTTTTACACAATTCACCAAGGGGTTGATTTTCTTTGGATAAGTGTTTTAAAGATTCTATGTATTTTTTACATTCAATTTTAAAACAGTTTATATAGGGTTTACTGTTATCCCACTTACTTTTATGTATATGATATTTACCCATTGTAACAATGATGCTTACCTTCAATGACATCTTTTTTGAAAACCCATCTGCATAAACCAACACCTAAAACAAATTAAACAACGGAATATCAGTATTAATATCAATGTTTAGCCAGCTGTAGATATCCGTCCAAAACTGTTATGTGACTGGACAACAGAGTTCTACCTCAAAACGGAATATTATCCGTAAAATTTCAACAGCCGGGTAAACATTGTTAATAATTCTAAACTGCATATTCTTCATTTTAGGTAGAATTGGCCATTTAAGGTAATAGCAACATTTGTTTTTAAATACTTCATAATCAAAATGTTTTATTTTTGAAGGTAAATTGAAGTCTGAAAATAATTTGCTTTTTAATACATTCCCTGTTACTTTGTTCTTACACTTTACATCCCCAATATGTATTCCTCCAATCTTCAACTCAGGCAATTTAACTAATACATTTGAATAAGTGAGGGCGCTCTGTATTAATTGTTTTAAAGAAGGAGGGATGGCTTTACACAGAATATTCATTTCTCTAAAGGAACTTTTTATCTCAAAATTCTCCATAAATTAATTATGTTGAATAAATTGATCAGCTTCATCTAATAAATCTACAACGTATAAAACCTTTTTTTTTCATACTTGTATAATACTGTCTTTATATTTATTGTAATAGTTCTGTTAACCCACAAGGTAGAGTTGTGTGGTGTAAAATGTTGGGTGAATATCATTTTCCAATAATACACAATTTGTTTGTGGAATTTTGAAAGCTTAATCGGCATTTTAGAAACCTCAATGTCACATATCAACAAAAAATCTAACCCTCCGACTGTCTTGAATACACATTTTGGCATACGAAACCACATTGAATTAGGCTGTGTTAAATAAGTTTTACTAAATTTAAGTACTCCAACCGTTGATTCAAATTCAGAGGCTTTCAGACCTCCATTTTTATAATCTTTAATCATTTGAGATTTTTTAACATTATGGGTTCTGTTTTTCCATATAAAACTAAACAAAATAGAGTTCACTTTTTTATCAGTTGAGGAAAAATTTAAAGAGAGTAACATGGGTAGATTAGTTTAGATAGGCCTGCTTTGGTCAAGATAATTCTGCCGATTATAGACAGATCTCTCATAACCCAATGATTAAGAGATTTTTTCATACAGTAAATTCTCTCTTCTATGTTTACTAGTTCTCTCGTATGTAATTCTTTAGAAATTATTAAACCCAAGTATTTCACTTCAGATTTAACAGGAATGGATTCTGTAATTTCTTCAATACATGAATACAGAGGAAAGAGTTAAATTTAAGCATAGGCCTGATGCTCTGGAGAAAAAAAAAATGAAATAATGTTCAGGGCTTTCTTGACTATAGATTTATCTTTTAAAAATATTACTGTGTCATCAGCAAATTGACTCATAACCAGAAATGCTTATTTATTTTAATTGAGGATGGTTGACAACTAAATAAGCTAACATTTGATTGCATAATATAAATAGTTTTAGAGAAACTGGACAACCTTGTCTAATTCCATGCACAATCTCAATTCTTGGAGCCATACCTGGATTAAGAGATATATAACTATAAATGTTGTTATACAACATTTTAATAGCCTTGTAAAACCCTTCCCCAAAACCAAACATTTTAAGCGTCGTAAATATAAATTTATGCTCCACCATATCAAATGCTTTGAAAAAAATCTATAAATAAAAAAAGGCTTTCTGATTGTATCAGTGATTGATAATCGATCATGTCCAGGACTAGTCTAATATGACTTTAAATGTATCTTACCTAATGAATGCTGATTGATACTCCTCGACAAGTTTCCCACAAGTTTAAGATGATTGGCTTACACTAGGGCATGTCATTTATAATCTGTACATAACAGAGATACTGGTCTCCAATGATATCAGTTGATTTCTTCGTCAGAGATATCAATTTCAGGATGTTTTCAAACTATTTAGAGGGTGAAACAATGTGGTTTAATGTCAACCCTGATTTAATGATGTCTGTCCCTTGTTTTGTATTAAATCCATGTTTTATAAGATTCATTTGACAGATGATTCATAAGATCATATCTAGATAATATTTACATGTATGCACTTGGCAGATGTTTTTAACCAGATCATTATCAATGTTTTCTAGTTACCATTTGAGCTGAAGGAAAGCTGATGTCCCACCAAACCTTTAACCATTGGTTCTCTATTCCCCAGTAAATAAGCAGTTATTAAGCAATTACATATATTTACATAACCGAATATGTATAAGCATGCACTTGGCTGTATTATATTCATTTTATAAGTAATATGAGTTTTTTTTTTCCTAGTGTGTGTATATTGGCTATTCTACAGAATTGGTGCAAACTGCTGTCCCACAACCAAACAGATAAATAACTAATGTAATTCTTTATACATTATGAAACTTTATGTAAAAAAGTGTCGTTTTCATGTCATCACCAAAAGTTTTGCTAATTTTAGTCCACTGGATGAGACTGATTTTAACTACACTTCTATATTTTCTCTCTCTCTATATTTTTTTTTTTATAAAATAGCAAAAATAATAATAACAATACATTAAAAAAATACAATATGGTAAACTAAATCTTAATAGGTCAATGTATCCCTTCTTATTAAATTATACATCACTGTGTTTCAGTAGTGACAAGTTTGGGGGAAAAAAATATAAAATAAAACTCAACTGCTATTACTAGAAACGTGTACCTCGGAAGTTATACAATTTGCCTACTTAGAAAACGTTATTCATTAAAAATGTGGGCGCAAATGCATTCCATATTCCTAATATTTATCTTTACAGCGAAATCTCTCGTTCAGTGTAATTTTGGTGGCTCTTAAAAGAGCCTTTGGGGTTTGATGGGGCTGATGCAGCGGCTGCGGGTTTAAGCGCGTTCTCCGCGGATGCGGCGGGCCAGCTGGATGTCTTTGGGCATGATGGTTACTCTCTTGGCGTGGATGGCGCACAGATTGGTGTCCTCAAACAGGCCGACCAAATAAGCCTCACTGGACTCCTGCAGAGCCATAACAGCGGAGCTCTGGAAACGCAGATCAGTCTTGAAATCCTGAGCGATTTCTCGGACCAGACGCTGGAAAGGCAGTTTGCGGATCAGCAGCTCAGTAGACTTCTGATAACGACGGATCTCGCGGAGAGCCACGGTCCCGGGCCTGTAACGATGGGGCTTCTTGACTCCGCCGGTGGCTGGGGCGCTCTTGCGGGCGGCTTTGGTAGCGAGCTGCTTCCTCGGGGCTTTGCCACCGGTGGACTTACGAGCGGTCTGCTTGGTTCTTGCCATGGCTGTGTTATTCTACTGACGCAGAAAATACTGTCTCGCATCATGCGGCTGCTTTTAAAGCCCTTCAAGGCAACTCGCGAACAGAGCAGATCGGGTGCAGAGGCATGTGATTGGCTAGCGCCTGACGTCTAAGCAGGACTGCTGGCCAATGATTGCGCGTCTGGCGCTTTCAAGCAAGCGGGAGGCAGTTTGAATTTCCCGCTCAAGATTATTGTTGTTTACTTTTTGTACGTGAAACAAACTCTGAATTACATATATGACTTCTCTTTGAGCTCACATTGGTACATTTACTTGTTCACGTAATTCCCTGTGTTTGTGTCAAATTCGAATGGGAACAATTTTTCCCCTATTTGCATAGAACAACAACCACCCAAAAGAACAGCTTATTAAATGGTCGTGTTGAAGTCATACGCTGGTATAAGTTACCGTATATGTGTAACAAACAGTACTCTTACACAGTCATTTAGAAACATTCTATCATTCCAAACCTGTACCGTTACTTGGAGGCAAATTAATAACAGCTTTTAAGCACAACATTGAAAAAGCGTTAGAATTGTCATCATTTACATAAGAGAAAACCTAATAAAACATTGTGTGTAAATATTATGTCGGGTGGGTTTTGTTGAATTTTGAAAGCTAATCTCATTTGGGGTGGCGTTTATGAAAAGTTGCAACATGCTCTCTTCAGAGACAAAATGGGTGGCTCTTAAAAGAGGCTTTGGATGTTAAACAAACAATTTTCAGTCATTTATTTGGTTTTGGCGGGTTTTTCGGTCTTTTTGGGCAGAAGCACAGCCTGGATGTTAGGCAGCACGCCGCCCTGAGCGATGGTCACTCCGCCCAGGAGTTTGTTGAGCTCCTCATCATTGCGCACCGCCAGCTGCAGGTGACGGGGAATGATACGGGTCTTCTTGTTGTCCCTCGCGGCGTTTCCAGCCAACTCCAGGATCTCAGCGGTAAGATACTCGAGCACAGCCGCCAGATAGACGGGAGCACCGGCACCAACGCGCTCAGCGTAGTTCCCTTTACGGAGGAGCCTGTGAACACGACCGACGGGGAACTGCAGCCCTGCCCTGGATGAACGAGTCTTAGCCTTGGCTCTCGCCTTGCCACCGGTTTTGCCTCTGCCGCTCATGGTTAATTTCTAAGTTTATAATTAAAGCAGAAATGAGCCCATGTATTCAGCTACACTGTTATAAAAGAGCGTGCCAGTCGCCCATTGGTTTAGAGGCTTGTAAGGTTTCAAACCAATCACCTCCAACACCGACCGCCAAAGTTCAGCCCCTTTTTCTAAAGAAACAGGACAGAAAATAGCACAATATTTGTTTTAGAAAACTTGTTTTACATATTATTATAATTAATTTAAATTTGTATATATATATATATATATATATATATATATATATATATATAATATATATATATATATATATATATATAGTGCTAAAAAAATAAAGGGAACACTTAACCAACACAATATACACAATAGTGTTTCCTTTAGTTTTTTAAGCAGTATATATATTTTTAATTGTATATAAAATAATTTTCCGAAACATCTTAAGAGGTGAAACAATACTTCTGCACTTACGTAGGGGATTGAAATATTTTCTTTTGTACTGATTGAGAAAGCAAATCAATTACAGCACCAACAAGTTTTGCTCTTTCATGAGTAAGTGGGTGGCTCTTAAAAGAGCCGTTGAGGGATAAACTGCGGACTTTTTATTTCTTCTTGGGAGCTGCCTTTTTAGCCTTGGGGGCTTTAGGCTTTGCCGTCTTGGGTTTGGCAGTCTTCGCCTTCTTGGGGCTCTTAGCTGCTTTCTTAGGGGCTGCTGGCTTCTTCGCCTTCTTAGGGCTCTTCGTCGCCTTCTTAACGGCAGCAGCGGCGGGTTTCTTGGCCTTCTTGGGGGATTTCTTAGCGGCGGGCTTCTTTGCCGCTGCGCTCTTGGGCTTCTTGGCAGCAGCGGGTTTCTTGGCCGCGGGCTTCTTGGTTTTAGGAGCAGCTTTCTTGGCGGGTTTCGTCTTGGTCTCGGCTTGCTTCTTGTTGAGCTTGAAGGAGCCAGAAGCGCCGGTCCCTTTGACCTGCACCAGGGTGCCTTTAGTCACCAGGCTCTTGATGGCGAGCTTGACGCGGGAGTTGTTCTTCTCCACATCGTAGCCGCTGGCAGCGAGAGCTTTCTTCAAGGCGGCGAGAGACACACCGCTCCTCTCCTTGGATGCGGACACGGCTTTGACGATGAGGTCGCCGACGCCTG
>NC_133363.1:1424480-1442072 GCF_049309525.1 Garra rufa | reverse complement strand
AATCAAATGAGCATCACTGAGGGACGTGTCGAGTGGTTCATGCAGTCGCTGTTTTGGGCAGCTTGAAGCACATACGCCCCATCCGCAGATAATCTGTGGTATGACTATATCATTTAGATAAAACCACTTATTTGTAATTTTACTATATTTTGTTTTAACCACTATTAAATGCTAATTCATAAAACAGTGAAAGAATGTACAGCATATCTTTGATATATGAGTTTAGATCTAAACTAAACACACCACAACAAGCTAATTAGGATGTGCAGAATTACAGGCAGGTTAAACTGGAAATGGTACTAAAGTCTGAGGGCACATGGTTGAAGAGTCCTATAGTATATTGAATAATAATGACTATTTAATGATTATAAATATTTCCAAAAATGTTATAAAAAAAAAAATGTCATTATTATTATTATTATTATTATTATTATTTTTAAATCATTCAAATATTCTATGACAGGGCAGTAATGGGATGTTATAAGTGTTCTCATATTTTGCCAAATTAGTGAGGACATTTTTGAATGGTGAGGATATTTTGGCCATCACAACTAGGCAAACCTGTACACATACTGTTCTAGTAAGGGACTGGCTATGATGGAGATATTACAGGCGAAAAGGCTGAATGCTTGGAAAAGCTGGAGATAAATAACTTCCCAAAAGAGAATATATTTTCAAAAACAATGAGAGCAGCAAGTGTTTTCACTTCTTAAGAACTGACTCACTGAAAGTACAGGAGATGCCACAGGATGAAATAATGAAGAGCTAGAAAATGCGTGTACTCAATAAAATCCTGACAGCTTATTAAAATCCTAAAACGTATATGCCTTTGCAACCTTAGGTACCCCAGAAGTAGCAGGTTGTTTTCTACAGTTAAAGCAAGCATTATGAAAACTAATAAACAAGTGTGGAAAGTGCTGAATGACATATCACCAAGTGATCTGTACGCTTATTTGACAGAAGACAATTATAAGATTTCAGAAAAATTAAATTTTTCGATAAATATATTATTCGGGAGAAATATCAGTCAGGTTTCAGACAAGTTCATAACATGGAAACTGCCTTATTAAAAGTGGCAAATGATCTGAAATTTAATACAGACAAAGGTAATGTATTGGTTTTAATTCTTCTGGATCGAAGCGCAGCATTTGACACGGTTGATCGTATTTCAATAAACAGACTGGGAAAAAAAATCTATAGGTCTCTCTGGTAATGTTTTAAAATTGTTTCAAAACATATATTACAGAAAGGACATTTTTAGTGAATATAGGTGACTGTACATTAAACAATCATGACATATCATATGGTGTCCCACAAGGTTTATTCCTTGGGCCAGTTTTTTTTTTTTTTTTTTTAAATGCTTCCTTTTGGTAGCATAATTCAGAAATACAACAACTTTATGCTGATGACATACAATTATATATTTCAGTTGAGCCAAGAGACACTATTGTAATAGAGAGACTGTCCAACTGTCTGTCCAGCATTGTAAAATGAAAAAAATAAATAATAATAATTTTTTTTTTTTTTAATTTAACAAATATAAAACTGAAATTCTTGTGTGAAAAAAAAAATAA
Organism: Garra rufa; assembly: GCF_049309525.1. NCBI lineage: Eukaryota > Metazoa > Chordata > Actinopteri > Cypriniformes > Cyprinidae > Garra > Garra rufa. Next base: position 1,440,498 of record NC_133363.1, on the reverse strand, counting down.
TAAAAAAAAAAAAAATAAATAAAAAAACCTGAGCAGGAGAGGTTCGAAGCTGAACTGGATTCCTTAGCTTTACAATCTAGGAAAAAGGTAAAGAACCTGGGTGTCATTTTGGATTGTGATCTGAATTTTAAGTCTCATATTAGTCAAGCTAAAAAAAAAAAAAAACATGTTTCTATCACTTAAGAAACATTGCCAGGATTTATCCTTTAATTATTTTTATCTTTTAACAATGATGTTCTCTTGACCTGATTACTTTAATGCTGTCTATGGTTTACCTAAGCGTTCTATAGTTAAGCTGCAATTGACACAAAATGCAGCAGCTAGAGTATTCATGAAACTGAAGAAACAAGAACATATTACACCGGTTTTAAAAGAAGTAAATTGGTTATCCAGTGCTCCAAAGGATTGTTTTAAAGATTCTTATATTAGTTTTTAAGGCATTGCATAACCTGTCACTCTCTTTCATTTCTGACGGTTTGTCAAGATATATCCCTAACTGGATGTTACGATCCTCTGGACTTTTAGCATATCACAATAAATCTCAAGCGCTCTGGTGATAACTCTTTGAGTCATTATGCTCCAAAAATTTGGAACTGTCTTCCAGACATTTCATAAGCATTCTTTTTCTCTCTATATATGTTTATACTTGTTGAATTCAGTACATTTTGATGATCTTATATTGTACTTGTTTTATGCTTAAGCACTTTGAGTTGCATGTTATGTATGAAAAGTGCTATACAAATATATTCATTTATTATTATTAGTAGTAGTAGCAGTAGTAGTATTAGTATTAGTACAACGATGGTAGCCTGGACAAGGAAATATTCTGCAAGCATCTTGGTTCATTTCTAGCAGTTGCAAATGTTTCAAATGCTCCCATCCACTCTTTTATTTTAATGAAATTTCAGTTGCAATAATGTTGAATATATATATATATATATATATATATTCTGTGCAGCACAGAGTTATGTGCATACATTGTTTTTGTGTGCTTTAATTTGTCCAACATCCTGTCTGGACTGTCGGAGAAAGTCAATGTTTTTTTTAAGCAATGCAATCTAATCAAACCACCTGTGCATTTAATTTTTCTCATTTGGTTTAGTCTCTGCATCTTATTTCAAGTATCTTCACTTCCATTCAGACCCATGGATCAACTTAGTGCATTCTAGCTAGTGCATGCATAGCTACTATTATGTGTTCAGATAATATATGACCAGAAACCTTGATATGCCTGTATATTCATCTGAAAGCAAGTCTACTTTTCAGATTAACTAAATGGAAGAGTTTCAACTGCTCAAGTATTTTGTCCTAACAAAAAACAAATAAATAAAAACAAACTCTTAAACTTTCAAACACCTTGCAAATATGAAATCTTTCATATCATGGATCTCCTTTACAACTCTCAGTAGCTCTTTAAGCGAGAAAATGGGTGGCTCTTAAAAGAGCCTTTGGGGGTTGGCAAACAGCCTCTGCTTAGTTTACTTGGAGCTGGTGTACTTGGTGACGGCCTTGGTGCCCTCGGACACGGCGTGTTTGGCCAGTTCACCGGGCAGCAACAGACGCACAGCGGTCTGGATCTCTCGTGAAGTGATGGTGGAGCGCTTGTTGTAGTGAGCCAGACGAGACGCTTCTCCACCGATGCGCTCGAAGATGTCATTGACGAAAGAGTTCATGATTCCCATCGCCTTGGAAGAAATACCGGTGTCAGGATGGACCTGCTTCAGGACTTTGTAGACGTAGATGGCGTAGCTCTCCTTCCTGGACTTTCTGCGCTTCTTTCCTCCTTTTCCGGCGGTCTTAGTGACGGCTTTCTTGGAGCCTTTCTTAGGAGCGGACTTCGCTGGTTCAGGCATGATGCTGCTACGTGGTCAAATGCTCACGAAACGATGATAATGAAGAGCGGGGCAGAGGTATTTATTTAGTAACCTATGCTAATTTTCAAAAAGATATAGGATTTTCTAATTGCGTCTTTTCATTGGCCAAACCGAAAAACTCGCATTTAATTGGACAGCTCAACGCATCACAACTGGAAGGTGAGCCAATCACATGTGGTTAAATTATAGCTCCGCCCAGAGCCGTGCTCAATGTTTGGGCTACACCCCCACCCGCCTTAATTTCCTTTGTTTATTTCCCGCTCTTTGTATTTTGTAATATTTTTGAGAACATTGTTTCCATGTTCTTCGCATGCCTTCTACGCTTTCCTAACACGCAACTTATTTTTTTTGTTGGTCGTGCGTTAATAACTAACAGCTTGTATTTGTAAACTCAAATTATCACTTAATGTTGGATTTACAATTCACATTCCAAGCTTTTTTTTTTCCCCGAAGAAGCATAATTACGCCTAAATGTAAACGAACAATTTGGCTTATTTATTTTTGTGATTACACTTACAATGCACAACAGACACTTCTCTGAAACAATCATTTTTTAAAGTTTTGAATACCAAATTCAGCCATAAAAATGAAAACACAGCACTGTCATCGGTCAAACGCTTAAACAGAGAAAAAGGCTCTCTAAAAGAGAAGATGGGTGGCTCTTAAAAGAGCCTTTGAGTTTTAAAGCAACAAACTGTTTATTTGGTCTTGGCGGGTTTTTCGGTCTTCTTGGGCAGAAGCACAGCTTGGATGTTGGGCAGCACGCCGCCCTGAGCGATGGTCACTCCGCCCAGGAGTTTGTTGAGCTCCTCGTCATTGCGCACCGCCAGCTGCAGGTGACGGGGAATGATACGGGTCTTCTTGTTGTCCCTCGCGGCGTTTCCAGCCAACTCCAGGATCTCAGCGGTAAGATACTCGAGCACAGCCGCCAGATAGACGGGAGCACCGGCACCAACGCGCTCGGCGTAGTTGCCTTTACGGAGAAGCCTGTGAACACGACCGACGGGGAACTGCAGCCCTGCCCTGGATGAACGAGTTTTAGCCTTGGCTCTTGTCTTGCCGCCGGTTTTGCCTCTGCCGCTCATTCTAATTGTGTTTTACACTCAAGAACAGAATTCGAAACTAACAAACCAAGCGTTCGCGTTTAGACCCTTAAAAGAGTGTGCCAGTCGCCCATTGGTTTAGATTCTTGTAAGATTTTAAACCAATCACTGAATTTCACCAAGGCAGACCGCCAATGCCCGGCCCCCTTCTTGTGATTGGAACATAGAAAAATATAATTTTAAATCCAAATGTTTTTTTTTGTGTGTGATTTTTAATGCACTTCTAGCAATAACTCAAATACCTTAAAATGTAAGCATTGTGCATAAAAGTCCTTTTGTGAGATATGTATTTTGTTTAGCTGACACTATTGACCAGCGTTTGCAGGCAGCATTACAATATTAATAATAATTAATAATAATTATTATTATGTGTTTAAAAATCAGAAAGAGCTTCACTGAGACAGAGACCGACAAATCTGCACTTATTTCAGAAGGTAACAATGCTAGTGATAGGAGTGGATCAGAAAATTAGGTTGTAGTATTAAGTTGTTGAGGACCAAGGAGGATAGAAGCAATGAGAATGAAGCCAGTGATGAAGAATATTGTAGTTGTAGAAATCAGCAATTTAGGTACATTATTGTATGCCAGTTTGAAAGATGTTATCCATACCAAAAAAAAAAAAAAACAGAGGTTAGGAAATATGCACGTCTGTTGCGCTGACTGCACAAGTCAAAATCTAGGTATGTCTTGAATGTGTGGGCTACACTAAAAAAGGAAGAGCCTTACTGACTTTTTAATGCTTTTGGAACATTAATCTATGGTTTTCAGGCACTAAAATCTGTATTTGTGTCAGGTTTTAGACATTTTTACACGAGTTCCAAATCAAATATAGCAGCACTCGAAGATATTGAATATTCATAAAGATTTGCGATGTTTGTATTTTTGGAAACTGTAAGACATGTTTACTTCTTTTCATATAGCTGTGAATTCACAGTCCCACAGAGAGTTAAAATATCGATTGTGGCCTATTATGTTGTATGTGTTCAAAGCAGTGCATGCTGACAACATTAGTTGAGTGTTTGAAAAATCATCATTTTGTGAGCTGATGTGCATTTTTTTTTGTCGATTAGCATTGGATTATAAATATACTTTATTATTATGAAAATACCAGAGATTGCTTGAAAAACACAGGTAAACCATATATTGTCGCATCATGTTTACTGTCATATATTGTTGGATATTTAAATAAATAAAACAGATTCAATCACCAACGCAATCTTGTTCATAAATAACAGGATTCAGCTATATCTGTTGAAACATTGAAGCATTCTGTGACATTCAAAAATTCTGTGCATCTCTCAAAAATGATCGACAGCATTGTCTCTACTAATTGTGAAACTTTAAGTTAATTTTCTTCAGGACCATGCACTTGTTACCTTGCATGTGATAAATGTGTTTTTTAAGTTGTTAATCATCAGAACAGCGCTAACAACATTAGCTCATATGCTAACATGTGCAAACTGCATGTGTGTCTGTGAGAGAGTGGGGAAATAGAGTTTGTGCTTTCCGTACACATAATTTAAATGTAATTGTGTGGCAAAAACACGGAAACAATCTGTCATTGTTATCCGATTGTTTACTGTGTTTATTTGTTCGGCCAGTGTCATTGTGGGTTTTGGTCATTTTGCTGTTTTAGGCTGTAAGGACCTTCGAAATATCTGAAATTATGTGGCGAAGTGATATAGACATGTAATGCGGTCAAGAGCTGCCTGGAACTATGTTTGCTGTGCATTTCCTTGAAAATAATGCACACCATTAGAACGTTCGTCTGCCAATCAGATTCAAGCATTCAACGGCCTAGTATAAAATAGAATAAATCACTTTTTAGAAATTGACCATGCTTCAAATAAAGATTGTATCAATTACAACAAAATTCAAAAAGATTCCTTGAAAAAACATTGGTTCATCCAGGAATTAAACAAGTGAAATATTTATGACCAAGTCATGGAGTTAAAAGTTTTGAATCAACTTTTTTTAATCAATTCATCGAATATTGTATTCTATTAGACTGCAGCATTTTTCATGAGAAACTATAGTAAATTGTGCTTTTGTTTAGTTGTCTTTTTTTTTCAAATTCATGGAGAGAGAATAACGTATATTAAAAAAAAAAAAAAAAAGATACAATATAGTTATATAAATATGAAAAACAATACTTTATAAATAAATTTGCTCAAAAATGTTATTTGGTTGTAGAATTTTCAGTTTGTTCAATACACATTTTTTTGAATCAATATAGCAAAACGTATCTTAATATATTGATGGTTTTGAGTGTTTTTAAATTAAAATAATAATTTGCATATCTAAGACGTATAACTGAACGCTTGAAATCAAATCAGACTTTCAGAAATCAATGGTTTTAATGGACATAAATCACAGTAGAGACATGATTTCTGCTTTTTGTAAGCGGTGTTGTTGAACCTCTATCTCACGTAACTGAGTGCTGTAGTGACACTATGAGTACATTTCAGATCGGGCGACTTTTAACTGCCATTTTATCACAGATATTTGAGCGTATATATATAGAATGACTAGATGTGTTACATCGGAACTCTATGGCTCAATCCCAATTCTACCCCTTACCCCTACACTTAGCCCTACCTCTCCGTTTGGCGCGTTCACGTGAAGGGGTAGGGGTGTCTCATTTCTCTTTTGGTTGGAGGGGTAGGGGTAAGGTAATTTAAATCAGTACATAATAATAAAAACGATACCTTACAAATAAAAAGAAGCTGATTTTTACGATCAGAAATTTCTTAAACCAGTGAACCCCTGTAAACATTTTAGTCCAAGGATCCAGAAAACGAATGCGTTCAAATCATAGACTGTAAAAAATATGGACGTAGTGTCCGTGACGTCACCCGTAGGATTCTGAAGCGCTATTTTGAAGCCTATAGTGGGCGGGAGTCGGCCGTCGCCATCTTGGAATCGCGTCACCGCGCGTCACTCCCGGATAATCAAAAATGGGCAAAAAGGCGGGACGTGGGTGGAGCTGGTTGCTGAAACCACGCCCGCCTAGCGCGCCAGTGGTGAGAGCAGCGGCAATCCCCCTGTCACTCAAGTGACCACGCCCTTAATAATGCAGAACTTTAAGGCTTAATATAACTTAAACGGATGAGTTATAAAAAAATTCACCCCCCTCACAGTTGACATGAAGAGCGAAATTAGCTATATAGACCAAAACCACTTTTTGAACCAGGCTGTAAACATACTTTTTTCTGCTGTAAAGTTGGGCATTTTAACATGGGGAGTCAATGGGACTGACTCCCTTCTGCAGCCAGTCTCTAGCGGCCAGTCGATGAATTGCAGTTTAAGTCACTTCCGTGTTGGTTTCAATAGAGAGAGCGGGAGGTTGCCCCTTGGTTCAAATAGAAAGTTCAAAACGAAATTCACAAATGAAACATATATACTTCTCCAGGCACCACTACACTGATTAGCAATTTGCCGCGCATGTGATAATGCGTTGTTTCTTTTGCTTAAGGCCACATGTGAATGAACGGTGCGTACACCGTACATCTGTACTTTTTGCAACATGACAACATTATCTTGGAATGAGTGATAAACATCTGCGCATGTCCTCTGACGTAACATTAGGAACTAGCGACAACGTATGATGACGTATCACAGTGTTGTAGTGGTGTCCCATTTCTTAGGGGAAATATTTTAGCCCTTCCCCTTTACACTTTGTTTCAAGGGACAAGGGGAAGGGGCGAGGGGTAGGCGGAGGGGTAGAAAATAGAATTGGGATTGGGCCTATATATCTATGCTCAAAACCACAATAGACTAGTCATTCTCATTCTATATGGTTTTGAGGTCAAGAATCCTTGTGCATGTTCCAATCACAAGAAGGGAGTGTGGCTTTGGCGGTCGGTGTTGGATGGGAGTTCAGTGATTGGTTTAAAATCTTACAAGAATCTAAACCAATGGGCGACTGACATACTCTTTTAAGGGTCTAAACGCGAGCGTTTATCTTATTAGTTTTCGAGTTCTGTACTTGACTTTAATACATAACCAGAATGAGCGGCAGAGGCAAAACCGGTGGCAAAGCGAGAGCAAAAGCCAAGACTCGCTCTTCTAGAGCAGGGCTTCAATTCCCTGTCGGTCGTGTTCACAGGCTTCTCCGCAAAGGCAACTACGCCGAGCGCGTTGGTGCTGGTGCTCCAGTCTATCTGGCGGCTGTGCTCGAGTATCTTACCGCTGAGATCCTGGAGTTGGCTGGAAACGCCGCGAGGGACAACAAGAAGACCCGTATCATTCCCCGTCACCTGCAGCTGGCGGTGCGCAATGATGAGGAGCTCAACAAACTCCTGGGCGGAGTGACCATCGCTCAGGGCGGCGTGCTGCCCAACATCCAGGCTGTGCTTCTGCCCAAGAAGACCGAAAAACCCGCCAAGACTAAATAATCAGTCTTGTTTTAGAATTCAAAGGCTCTTTTAAGAGCCGCCCATCTTCTCTTTTAAAGAGTTTTTTTTATGTTTAAGCGTTTGATCAATGCCAGCGCGATGCTTTCATTTTATGTATGAATTTGGTTTTCAATGTCTTAATGAAGATGATTATTTCAGACAAGTGTCAGTTGTAAGTGTAATAGCAAGGGCAAAAACAAATAAGCCAAACTGATCGTTTACTGTTAGGCATAATTATGGTCCTGCTGAGAAAAAACAAACAAAAAAAGATTGTAATGTGAGTTGTAATTCCTACATGAAGTAATGATCTGAGAGTTTACAAATACAAGTTATTAGCGCACGATCCAAAAAAACAAAAACAAAGGAGTTGCGTGTTAGGAAAGCTTAGAAGGCATGCAAAGAACAATGACATGTGGTACTGTAATTTGATGCAGAACAGAAAACAATGTAGTTATGATTCTACTGAGAAAAAAAAAAAAAACAACAACTTGAATGTGAATTTTAAATTCCTACATGAAGTAATTATTTGAGAGTTTACAAATGCAAGCACTGTTATCACTGCACGACCAGAAAAAGTGAAAGGAGTTGCGTGTTAGGAAAGCTTAGGAGGCATGCGAAGAACAAGAAAATGCGCTGCTGTAATGAATTTAATGCAGAACAGAGGGGAAAAATACAAATGCAGCACAGAACAATGGCTCTTGAGCGGGAATCACAAGCTGCCGCCAGCTTGCTTGAAAACGCCAGAAGCACAATCATTGGCTAGGAGTCCTGCTCAGACTTCACGCTCTAGCCAATCGCATACCTCTGCACCATCGCTACGCTGTGAGTGCTTGACCTTGGAAGGCTTTAAAAGCAGCCTTGTGGCAGAAAGGAGCAATTTCTACGGCAGTAGGAGTATATAGTAGTAATGGCAAGAACCAAGCAGACCGCTCGTAAGTCCACCGGTGGCAAAGCCCCGAGGAAGCAACTCGCTACCAAAGCCGCCCGCAAGAGCGCCCCAGCCACCGGCGGCGTCAAGAAGCCCCATCGTTACAGGCCCGGGACCGTGGCTCTCCGAGAGATCCGCCGTTATCAGAAATCTACTGAGTTGCTGATCCGCAAACTGCCTTTCCAGCGTCTGGTCCGAGAAATTGCTCAGGATTTCAAGACTGATCTGCGCTTCCAGAGCTCCGCTGTCATGGCTCTGCAGGAGTCCAGTGAGGCTTATTTGGTCGGTCTGTTTGAGGACACCAATCTGTGCGCCATCCACGCCAAGAGAGTCACCATCATGCCCAAGGACATCCAGCTGGCCCGCCGTATCCGCGGAGAACGCGCTTAAACCCGCAGCCGCTGCATCAGCCACAGCTATTCCTAAAGGCTCTTTTAAGAGCCACCACAGCTCCACTAAATCAGACAAAATTTCCATGCAAGCTCAATATATGAAAAAAAGGCAACAACGTTGTTTTTTTTTTAAAAGTCACTGTTTTGAGTTTCTTAACACCATGGCATGGTTATTAAATTGTGCGTTATCTGCGTGCGGTTGTATTTGCTATTTTCTATTTTTATACATGTTCAGAGAACAGTACACAGACTACTGAAATATTTTTCTGTATTTGTGTTTAATCAGTTTTGATGTTTAATTCTCAATGGCTGTCTTTCATAGTGTTATTAGTGTTCAGTGATTTAGTGTTGAGTCAGTGAGTTCTTGGGTACCTTGGTGGATTTCTAAAATGATTAAGCAAATATTAATGGAAATAGTTAACAGTTATAGTAATCTCAGATGCTAAGGATCACACTTGTTATATTGATTAGACCTGCTTTTTCTCACAACAAATGACAATTCTTGTGCTTTGATTATGACGGAATAAAAGATGTACAACCCTACAAGGAACAACAAGTAATTGTGTGATCAGTTTGGAGTTTATATTAACAATTTTAAACATCTGCTGTTCATCAAAATAGTACAAAAGCAAAAATGATCTTGATAATGCTCTGTCAATTTAATCCTAAATCTAACTACTACTCTGTATATTTAGCTCCACTCTAGGAACAGGAGAACTAGAAAGTCGTTCATGAAACGACAGGGCCACACCTTGTACGGCAACTTTTTTCTGAGCTGGCCACATAATTTTCTTTTCTTTAATGGGGGGCCGGGTTGGTTTATAAAATAAATTTCCATGGGCCAGCACTGACTACTAGTATTGATATTATTTTATTATGATTTTTCCTGTATTTATTATACAATTTTATGCTAGAATAGTTTATTTTTGTTTATGCACCACACAGACAATTTTTTTTTTTTTTCAAAATATATACAGGTTCATTTTAATAAATTAGAATGTCATGGAAAAATTATTTTATTTCAGTAATTCAACTCAAATTGTGAGCTTATATTTTGTCAGAGTGAAGTAGTTTTTAAGTCTTTGGTTCTTTCAATTGTGACGATTTGACTCACATTTCACAAAAAAACAACCAGTTTGCTATCCCAACAAATTAGAATATGGTGAGAGAGCGGGAAATGAACAAAGGAAACTAGGTCTGGTGGGGGTGTAGTTCAAACATAGAGTTGTAGGAGGGGCTAAAATTTCACCCCATGTGATTGGCTCACCTTCTAGTTCTGATGTATTGAGCTGTCCAATTAAATGCGAGCTTATTGATTTGGCCAATAAAAAGACGCAATCAGAAGTCCCTACCTCTTTGAAAATTAGCATAGGTTACTGAATAAATACCTCTGCCCTGCTCTTCATTGTCATCGTTTCGTGAGCATTTGATCACGTAGCAGCATCATGCCTGAACCAGCGAAGTCCGCTCCTAAGAAAGGCTCCAAGAAGGCCGTCACTAAGACCACAGGAAAAGGAGGAAAGAAGCGCAGAAAGTCCAGGAAGGAGAGTTACGCCATCTACGTCTACAAAGTCCTGAAGCAGGTCCATCCTGACACCGGTATCTCTTCCAAGGCGATGGGAATCATGAACTCTTTCGTCAATGACATCTTCGAGCGCATCGGTGGAGAAGCGTCTCGTCTGGCTCACTACAACAAGCGCTCCACCATCACTTCACGAGAGATCCAGACCGCTGTGCGTCTGCTGCTACCCGGTGAACTGGCCAAACACGCCGTGTCTGAGGGCACCAAGGCCGTCACCAAGTACACCAGCTCTAAGTAAATTAAGCAAAGGCTATTTGCCAACCCCCCCAAAGGCTCTTTTAAGAGCCACCCATTTTCTCGTTTAAAGAGCTACTGAGAGTTGTAAAGGAGACCTATGATATGAATGGTTTATTTTTGTAAAGTCTAAAAAGTAGACTTAATTTGTATACAGGCATATCAAGGTTTGTGGTCATTATCTGGGGCCGTATGTATAAAGCTTCTCAGTCAAATTTTAGTCTCAAGGGTTTCAAAATTCTAAGAGTGATGTAATTTTACTCTTATTTCTGAACTCAAGATAAGGAGTGATTCATAAGAGTTCTTAAGTGGTAAGACTAGGTCTCAGCTCCTAAATTATTTAAGAGAGTTGGAGAGGTCTCCTAACCTAGTTAGGAGAAACACAATGGCAGCAAAAAGGAGGAAACACACTTTACAATACACAATATGACATATTGGAGTTACAAGATGATATGGAGTTGATACAATCGTGACCATCAGGCATTCTTTAATGCATTTATTTTTGTAATTGACCAAGTAATAAGCATACTAACTTAATCCACTCTACAAATCAATGCTCTAGCTGCAATAATATGTTTGTTTGTTTGTTTATTTTCACTGGGAAATTTGAAAGATTGTAAAAATGCAGCAAAACACTGGTGATGACACAGTAAGCAGATGACCCTCCACACATCAGTGACCAAAGGTGATGTGTGGAGGGTTTTAATGACCTCACATTTCACTTAAACCATCAAAAAAAAAAAAAAAAACACTGATCAATGTTGCTAACTGCATTCAATTAAAAGTAGTTAAAACAGTCACACAATGTAGCTGATGAGTATGAAGACATCATGGTGAGTTCACTGATCTATATTATATAAATATATCAGTGGGAGGGTGTTGTAATCTCAATAAGGTTCAGTCTCAAAGTCTCAAAAGGGGGAAGGACGTCACCAAATCTAGTGACAAAATCACTAAACTGTCAACATTGACATTGAATACAACATAATCAGTTATTAATTTTGTGTTGATCCTCTTTTGTTTTTGCATGTGTTCATAATTTCTTTGTAGGACGGCAATGCCAAAAAAAATGACACATTTTACTGCATTATTATAAAAAAAATTAAAGTAAAACAATTGACTCCAAGCAAATATGCAATATGCTTACAAAATCAGTAACACTTTTTTCTCTCTCTTGGCCACAACTTAATGGCAGTTTATTGACTTTCCAACTGACCGTCAAACCATGCTGCAAAACAAGAAACTTTTGAGTTTGTGGGCTTTCTTTGAGTTCTTGGAGCTGTTCACATCATTGCTCCAACTGTAAATGAGGAGACATGGTTTTCAAAGCATTAATAATAATTTGTGATAATTTTCCACAATGCAAAGCATTTGTTTAAATGCACTGAAATATTAAATAGTGTCTTAATTAAATGTTTGTATTGTAGCTCCATCAAATAATTGGTGTTGTGCTGCTGTGACTCACATGAGAAGGCTTACTATTGGCTGATTCAGAGGTCAAGGGCGGCCATTTTGTGTTTCAATCAATGTAGTCCTTAATTTACAACACTTAAGTCAGAACTTAAGAATCAGTCTCAAACTTTACTGAAAGTTGCTTTTAGATTCTTTATAAAAGTCTCCTACTCTTAAAATAGTCTTAAGTCAAAGTTTAAGACTACTCTTAACCCTTGTATGGTGTTCGGGTCTGTGAGACCCGTTTTCAGTTTTTTTCAAAAGAAAAATTAAACAATTAATTATTTTTTCAACCTGAAATTCATTGGCTTTGGCTTATTTTCTGTGAAGAACATAAATCCGAACAAATTTTCAATGACCGCATACTGTACCTCTCCCCACGCATTTACATTACATACAAGGTGTTCGGGTCCACTGGACCCAGGTCTAATAAAAGTGTTGCAAGTGTAGGTTCAGTGTTCCTACACTCTGTCTTCATCCTTTCTGGTGATGCTGTTTTCTTCCCCTCCCCTTCCTGCTCCCGCACAAAGTTGCAAAATTGTTGAAAATTCAACTATCAACACTGTCTGGCTGCTCTTACATTCCCGCACATTTTATCCTCTCTCTTGCGGCAACCAAGCTTTATTTTCTCATACCCTGTCCCACCTGCAAATTAGGGGCATAATACTATAAATAAGACTTTGCCAGTGTGGTTCCTTATCACAACTGATCAAGATGGCCAAAAGATTATCTGCTGCGAGGGCCTTGCAATTGATTTTGGAAGAGAGAGGAGTTTCTGATGATGATGTCGAGGAAGAGGTTTCAGAATATGAGGATCACATTTCTGAAAATTCATAGTCTGACAGTGACTTTGAAGCAGAGGATGAGGTTGAGCACCATTTATTAACAAAACGAAGACGAGTACCCCATCAGCAGCCAACTCCAGGACCAGAGCAAGCCCACCAGACAGCAAGTGAATAAATATGGATTTCAAAAAATGTCAAAAAAAACGAGAAGCTTATTAATTCATCAATGTGATCTAACAAAGGTAAAGGGGAAAAATTAACCATGTTTGCTGTTCATATGGCTTGTAATTGGGATGAAGTAAACATTTATTGAGTAATTTAACATAAAATTGTTTGATAGTGTTAATTTGGAAAGCCAAAACTCTAGCGGGTCCACCAGACCCATGAACACTGGCTGAGTAACAAAAATACGAACACCACACAAGGGTTAAGAGCATTTCTTAGAAGTTTTATACATACGGCCCGTGGACACAAAATAGTAACAGCATTATGAATGTGCTCAGTTAACCGTAGGTCTAAATGGAAGTGACAATACCTGAAATAAGCTACAGAGACTCAAATGAAATAACAAATTAAATACACTGGTGGTTTATTTGAGTAGGTTGCATTACTTCAAGAAACAGAAAAAAACAACAACAACAAAAAAAATAGTAATAAAACATTGACCTTTGTCACATCCTCACCAGTCTAGGTTGGAAAGGGCCAGTGACAAGATAAAAAAAAAGTAGAATTTAAAGGACGACAACACCCCTTCTCCTGTCCCAGCTCACAATGACCATAAAAATGTGATTTCTCAACTTCCACAAAAAAGACGTTTATTGTTACAGACTAGATCAGAAGCATTTCTCTTAGGAAGGGGATCAAAGGCCAACAAAACACACAGAAGGAAAACTAACTTCAGAGCTAAATTGCTTATCAAAATAAATACAGGAGCAGCCTTCCCTGACTCCTTAACTAGCCAAAACCAGGAGAAAAGTGGTACACACAAAAAAGGCAATCCCCAACCTACTTGCTTCAAAAGTGTAAACGAAACTTTACAAATAACGAATAATTAAAACAGTCAACAAATGGTTTTAAGGTAAAAGGTTTTATCTAAATGTTATAGCATATAGTCATACCCCAGATTATCTGCTGATCAAAGAAGAGGACCACACTTGAGAGTCAAAAACAAACACGAAGCTTCGGAACTGGTCGTATGTGCTTCAAGCTGCCCAAAGCAGTGACTGTATGGAACACTCCACACGTCCCTCAGTGATGCTCATTAGATTAAAGTAACTTTCAGACTGTTTACTGAACACACAGGGGACGATTTCAGTCTTTATCAACTTACATTAAACATGCCATCGAATTTACAAGCGGCTTTTTCCTGTGGCTGCTGTTCGTCTTGGATTTGATCTGTCAGGAACTTAAGAAACATTTCCTCGTCGCGTCTTTTAGTTTCTAAATAAAGCTCAGAACCTTTGCTTGGTGTTGACTTTAATTTTACGGCCTCAACCCACTTCAACCATCCAGTTTTTGCCCCAAATGTAAGTGAAGAAAACACAAGCGTGAGGCGTTCGTGCAGGCGCACAGTAGTTGAGCGGACAAGTTGAGTCTGTAAGGTTCTCATGTGATGTTTATGAGCGCAGAGCCGCCAGATCGCTATTCATTGTTGAACTCAGTCTTTGAGAGAAAGCAAGTTTGTTCAGAGAAATGGCAGAAACCGCACCAGCTGCTCCAGCCGCCCCACCGGCGAAAGCACCTAAAAAGAAGTCTGCAGCGAAGGCCAAGAAAGCAGGTCCAGGCGTCGGCGATCTCATCGTCAAAGCCGTGTCCGCATCCAAGGAGAGGAGCGGTGTGTCCCTCGCCGCCTTGAAGAAAGCTCTCGCTGCCAGCGGCTACGATGTGGAGAAGAACAACTCCCGCGTCAAGCTCGCCATCAAGAGCCTGGTGACTAAAGGCACCCTGGTGCAGGTCAAAGGGACCGGCGCTTCCGGCTCCTTCAAGCTCAACAAGAAGCAAGCCGAGACCAAGACGAAACCCGCCAAGAAAGCTGCTCCTAAAGCCAAGAAGCCCGCGGCCAAGAAACCCGCTGCTGCCAAGAAGCCCAAGAGCGCAGCGGCAAAGAAGCCCGCCGCTAAGAAATCGCCCAAGAAGGCCAAGAAACCCGCCGCTGCTGCCGTTAAGAAGGCGACGAAGAGCCCTAAGAAGGCGAAGAAGCCAGCAGCGCCCAAGAAAGCAGCTAAGAGCCCCAAAAAGGCGAAGACTGCCAAACCCAAGACGGCAAAGCCTAAAGCCCCAAAGGCTAAAAAGGCAGCTTCCAAGAAGAAATAAAAAAAGTCCGCAGTTTATCCCTCAACGGCTCTTTTAAGAGCCACCCACTCATTCAAGAAAGAGCAAAACTTGCTATATATATATATATATATATATATATATACAATTAATACAGAAGTATTGTTTCACCACAAATATTTTACACGCGTCAACCATGCACTTTGGAAAATTATATATATATATAACATCAAAATATATACTGCTCAAAAAAAACTAAAGGGAACACTATTGTGTACATTGTGTTGGTTAAGTGTTCCTTTATTTTTTTGAGCAGTATGTATATAATATACAAATTTAAATTAATAATAATAATAATATACAAAACTAATTTTCTAAAACAAATTTGGGCTTTTTTTCTGTCCTGTTTCTTCAGAAAGGGGGCTGGGCTTTGGTGGTGGTTGTTGGAGGGAAGTTCAGTGATTGGTTTGAAACATTACAAGCCTCTAAACCAATGGGCGACTGGCACGCTCTTTTAAAACAGTGCAGCTGAACTCTGGGGTTTATCATTTCTACTTTGCAAGCGTAGAAATTAACATTCGACAATGAGCGGCAGAGGCAAAACCGGCGGAAAAGTGAGAGCCAAGGCTAAGACACGCTCATCCAGGGCAGGGCTGCAGTTCCCCGTCGGTCGTGTTCACAGGCTTCTCCGTAAAGGGAACTACGCCGAGCGCGTTGGTGCCGGTGCTCCCGTCTATCTGGCGGCTGTGCTCGAGTATCTTACCGCTGAGATCCTGGAGTTGGCTGGAAACGCCGCGAGGGACAACAAGAAAACCCGTATCATTCCCCGTCACCTGCAGCTGGCGGTGCGCAATGACGAGGAGCTCAACAAACTTCTGGGCGGAGTGACCATCGCTCAGGGCGGCGTGCTGCCCAACATCCAGGCTGTGCTTCTGCCCAAAAAGACCGAAAAATCTGCCAAAACCAAATAAATGATTGAAAGTCGTTTGTTTAGCATCCA
>NC_133363.1:1389821-1423980 GCF_049309525.1 Garra rufa | reverse complement strand
CCTCAGACGCGAGCGGCGCGACGCGACAAAAGACCGTATAGAAGCCATTATAATCCGTGAAACTATCCACAATAGATGCAGGACAGTAAACTGATGCCCCAGTATATTTTTGAGGTTCAGTAGTACTCTAAATTAAATACGCTGTTCCACTCGCACTGTTTCTAAAACGAAGGATAAACTCCTGTGGCGAAAAATCCTGTCAGTCCAAATGTAAGAAATGAGGAAAAGAATTATCTCAATGGAGTAGCGCCAAAGAGGTCGTTACCACAAATACAGTAGTATACCTCAATTTTTAAAAATACAGTTAGTCTCTGTATGTGGTGTTTGACGTCACAGAAAATTCCCATGATGCAAAGGGAATTACACTGTAAACAGCAAATTCCCTTTAAAGTAAATAACTGTAATTATTACAGTTATTTACTTTAAAGGGAATTTGCTGTTTTATACTGGGTGATATACAGTAAAAAACTGTAGAAATTACAGAAATGTCTAACAGTGCATACCAACTTATTAACAAAAATTATTTTGGAACTGCTACCTTACCTTTACCTACCTTAAACCTCATACAATCATCTACATGTCTGTCTATTTTGAAGTTTAGGCTATATGTAGTGCATTTGTGGGTGTTATTATAGCACAATTCTCAATCCACAATTCGAACCTCACTAATTTTCAAACCCTGGTTACGGCCTTGATTAAGACCGACAATCCAACCGCTCATCTTGGAATAGTTGTGAATGTTTATTTAATAAGGAAAATATGCCATAAGACACCAAAGAAACAATGCCATCTGCCGTCAGTTAAGCCTCATTACAACACGTTATATGGACATAAGGCCTTAACCCAATGGCAAAACTTAAACCACAACTGACACTAGAAGTGTGTTTGTTCTTTCACAAGTTAACAACTATATATCCACCTTGTTCTTCAATGTGGAAGTAAGCCTGTGGGCGATACTTCCAGTTCTGTAGCCGCTATAAGGAAATAAGAAAAAGAACAACATGCAGTAAACACTAAAACTGTTTGCACTACAAACCAGTGTGTTCATAATTAAGATAATACATTGAAATAATATGGGACATCCCAGATGTAGCTGAGTTTGTTTTTTCATCAGATTTGTAGAAATGTGTCATTCCATCACTGTCTCATCAATGGATCCTCTGTAGCGAATGGGTGCCGTCAGAATGAGAGACCAAACAGCTGATAAAAACATCACAAATCAGTTCAGCCATCAATTAACGTCTTGAGAAAACAGAAGAAACAAACTTCATGTTTGAGCTTTAAGTGTACAATGTATATAATGTATATGTATATGTGTGTGTGTATATATATATATATATATATATATATATACACAAAGTGTATATATCAACTAAATATAAAATTAAGAAAAGAAAAAAAAATCTTCCAAAATTTTGTCAACCCCTGTCGCCTTTTTTTTTTTTTTTTTGCAAAACATGAATGTTATTTTTTATTTTATTTTTTTGTACACGTTTGCCTGCCACCTTGTTTTATTTATATTTGTATTTCCAAAATCGTTTAACACCTACACTGTAAAAAGTTTTCACCAGATTCAACTTAAAAACCTAAGTTCAGCAGCTGCCTTAAAATTTTAAATTAAATCAACTTAAGTAATTCTAACTCACAAGTTAAATCAACTAATTTTTAGTGTAATAAGTTAAAATGACTTGTAGTTTTAAGCTGATTCAACTTAAAAAAAATTCTAAGGCAGCTGCTAACCTTGGTTTTTAAGTTGAATCTGTTGAAAACTTTTTGCAGTGTACATATCCATTAGAAAGTCTTGTTTAGCATGTTTAGCAATAATGATGCATAAGAATTTATATTATGCTGACTCTTATCATGATTATATGATAATTATGTTCTATATGATTATAAACTGATTTTATGATTAATATTATAGTATATACATTTCTGGTTCAATAATTCTGTTAATCTTAATTAATTGATTATTATGTTAATTTGTGTTCACAAAAGCTTTTTATGGTTTTATAGCATTGCATACAAAAGGAACTTTCACACTGGTTGTCAATGTGAGACTGTAGCTTACTTGATTGGCAGCGCTGAAGTATCGCCTTAAAGCAAATATTATCACTGCTGCAATCAGTTAGTGTCTGACATTTACTGACATTTGTAGAAGAGTGTGAGCTCTAATGAGGTTTTACAGGCATCTGGTCTCTAGATGGCAGCATGTGTGCGGTGTGTGGACATTTACAAACATTTACAAACATGATCTACTGCATTCACCAACATGTGCATTTCTAACTGTGTTAAAAATGCAAAATTAACATTAACTGCACACGACTGGATAAATTAAACATGCCATGTCTTGTTACAGTTTTGCCATATGTGTTGTTGCATAAACGAATTTTAAAATATAGTAGTCAATACGCATAGCAATCTATTCATGAACATTGCCTTTGCATTAAATAAATCCAAGACGATTAGTAATTATTCACAGAAAGTGGCATATTGTAATGCTCTGCTATATAAATGCATCGATTCATCTCTTATAACTGCTCTTATGATGTGTACAGTTCATCGGATCATTTATGTCAGTCAATCCAGTGTATCAAATGTATTAAAACACAGTTAATGTTCAACTTCGAACAGCTACTGTGTACTGCTAAACATAGTGAAAGGAGGACGTATATATTTTCTTTGAGGCAGTTAATAGAAAGTACACTAAAGGTCCACAAGCAGTGCATGTATGTTGATAGTCCAAAGGTCCATCATTTCTGTCATTTTTCTTCCTTCTTCCTGGATGAGTGTCTCCTGCAGCTGTGTTTAGTGTCTGTAGGGGGCAGTGATGGATCTGTTCTCAGATTTGCTCCGGAATCACCCAAAGAAAGAGTTTATTGGCATCTCTCATCATCTGTTAAAGAGCACAGAAAAAAGAAGGGATGAGAAAAACAAGAAGAAGAGAAAACTGGTGCAGTGAAGAGAGAAAATAACAAAGGCATAACAATATGTTTTAGCTAGTATTTCAGCCATGTTTATGGCAGAGTCATTCTTTTAATGGAATACCGGACAAAGTTATCAATGGTAATTATTGGCAAAAGTACATTTGTAAGCCTTTATGTGACAGTGATTTCAATTTCCAGTACATAATATTTGCATCCAAATATTTCTTCACTGAAAAAGGCCAGCAGGGGATTATTTTAGCTGAACTGCTCTTACAAATATGTAAGACCGAACACATGTTGGGCTAAACTTATCTAGTATGTTGAGTTGGACAAACCACACATCTGACGACTAAACTCGAGGCAGATCGATCAAACCCGACCTCTGCGAGACTCCCATCTACAACTTTGTCTGGAACGCAGTATAACCCAGCGGCTGTTTGACACAAAACTGTCAGACAAAGACATGAAACCCAATATTAAACCATTCAGAACCCGCTAGACCTCAACAGACCCTCAAGAAATCCTCAAACGGACAAAGCAATGTTCTGATAATGTCAATTTTGCTGGCTCGAAGAACAGAGATCCCTGTTGAATAAAAACAGCATATTTTGGTTAGGTATGTTTTCGTGCTGGGATGCTGGTTTTAGCTGGTTTATGCTGGTCCTTTGCTGGTTAATGCTGGTCCTTAGCTGGTTTATGCTGGTCCTTTGCTGGTTTATGCTGGTCCTTTGCTGGTTTATGCTGGTCCTTTACACGTTTATGCTGGTCCTTTGCTGGTTAATGCTGGTCCTTAGCTGGTTTATGCTGGTCCTTTGCTGGTTTATGCTGGTCCTTTGCTGGTTTATGCTGGTCCTTTGCTGGTTAATGCTGGTCCTTAGCTGGTTTATGCTGGTCCTTTGCTGGTTTATGCTGGTCCTTTGCTGGTTAATGCTGGTCCTTAGCTGGTTTATGCTGGTCCTTTGCTGGTTTATGCTGGTCCTTTGCTGGTTTATGCTGGTCCTTTACAGGTTTATGCTGGTCCTTTGCTGGTTAATGCTGGTCCTTAGCTGGTTTATGCTGGTCCTTTGCTGGTTTATGCTGGTCCTTTGCTGGTTTATGCTGGTCCTTTGCTGGTTTATGCTGGTCCTTTGCTGGTTTATGCTGGTCCTTTGCTGGTTTATGCTGGTCCTTTGCTGCTGGTCCTTAGTTGGTTAATGCTGGTCATTTGCTGGTTTATGCTGGTCCTTAGCTGGTTTATGCTGGTCCTTTGCTGGTTTATGCTGGTCCTTTGCTGCTGGTCTTTAGTTGGTTAATGCTGGTCCTTTGCTGGTTTATGCTGGTCCTTTGCTGGTTTATGCTGGACCTTTGCTGGTTAATGCTGGTCCTTTGCTGGTTTATGCTGGTCCTTTGCTGATTTATGCTGGTCCTTAGCTGGTTTATGCTGGTCCTTTGCTGGTTTATGCTGGTCCTTTGCTGGTTTATGCTGGTCCTTTGCTGTTTTTTTGCTGGTCCTTTGCTGCTGGTCCTTAGCTGGTTAATGCTGGGCCTTACCTGGTCATGTTGCTGGTCAAGGACCAAAACATACCTAACCAGCATATGCTGTTTTTTTCAACAGGGATGCAAGTTAAATATCAAAAAAAAATCTAACTGTATGATAACAAGACTCAGAAACAAGAAACAAGAAACAAAAACAGTGACATCACTTCAAGTCGTGCATGGCTGAATGATTTGCTCATAGTCTTAATTTCCAATATCATGACTCAACATCTGAAATAATTTAACGGCATCTTCCAGACATTGTTTTTTGTAGTGTGTAACAGTTTAAGAAAAACAAAGCTGCTTCTTAACTTTGAAATATGTGCCCAGAATCTCTGAGTAAATGTTTGGAGTTAGACACACACACACGCACAGAGTGGAATGAACTCACTCCATCATGACGGCATCAAGCACTGGCTCATTACCTTAATGCATTTAAACATCTTCAAAACATCATAATTCAGCCTTTAAAGCGTCGTAAACACACACGCACGCACACAGCTGGCGGAGGGACTTTGATTCTTGACCCAAATGCGTTTGTAATCAGGAGTCTCGTTTAAGCGGCAAGGTTTTCCTCAGCGGTAAATGCAGATTCTGGAGGTTGACTATCCGGCCAATCACAGACAAATTACAGAGAGAGAGACGGACAGATATGGGGGCGGCGTTCGGAGCGTCTCATGATGTTGTCTCTCTGCTTGCTGACTGCAGATTCTCTGTAATTGGTGCTAATTGCTCAGATTCGTCACATTTATAATTAGACCGAGTGTTTGTGCTGGAACTGGGCCGAAGGAGCTCTTCAGCGGCGGGAATCTTCATAGAAACACTCGAACAACATTAACAGAAAACCTCTTTCCAAACAAACTCATGTTAGCTACTTTATAAAACAACAGCAACAATGTTTATTTGCTAGCATTAGTTAACTGCGTTAGTTAACGTGAACTAACAATGCAATAGTTAGTACATTTTAAAGACCCCATGAAATCAAATTTGAAAGTTATTTTGGCTTTTAGCCTTAAAGGAGTAGTTCACTTTCAGAAAAAAAATTTACAGATAATTTACTCACCCCCTTGTCATCTAAGATGTTCATGTATTTCTTTCTTCAGTCGTAAGGAAATTATGTTTTTGAGGAAAACATTTCAGAATTTCTCTCCATAATGGACTTCTATGGTGCCCCGAGTTTGAAATGCAGCAAATGTTCCAAAATGCAGCTTCAAATGGCTCTAAATGATCCCAGCTGAGGAAAGAAGGGCCTTATCTAGCAAAACTGATCAGTTGTTTTCTAAAAAAAAATATAATTTATATAT
Organism: Garra rufa; assembly: GCF_049309525.1. Classification (NCBI taxonomy): domain Eukaryota; kingdom Metazoa; phylum Chordata; class Actinopteri; order Cypriniformes; family Cyprinidae; genus Garra; species Garra rufa. The sequence continues at coordinate 1,418,237 of NC_133363.1, read as the reverse complement.
TTTAACCTCAAATGCTCGTCTTGTCTAGCTCTGTTTACTCTGTGTAGAGATTTAAAAGTATATAAATTGTAAATGTTTTTAGAAAATAACCAATTGTTTCACTAGATGAGACCCTTCTTCCTCGGCTGGGATCGTTTAGAGACCTTTGAAGCTGCATTTAAACTGAATTTTGGAAGTTCAAACTCGGGGCACCATAGAAGTCCACTATATGGAGAGAAATTCTAAAATGTTTTCCTCAAAAAAACATAATTTCTACTGAAGAAAGAAAGACATGAACATCTTGGATCACAAGGGGGTGAGTACATTATCTGTATTTTTTTTTTTTTTTTTTTTTCTGAAAGTGAACTACTCCTTTAAGGTTATCTACAAGATTGTGTGTTTCCAAACAGTTACAAGACAAATGCATTTAAAACTTACATCTCTAACTTCTGCCAATATGAATGAACGATTTTGATGACATCACCCTGCACTTTAGCTTCTCATCAGACTTTCTGTCCAATCAAATGTTCTCTAGAATCACCCCGCCCCCTTCATTAAAAATAGATGCCGAAGCTGCGACTGAAATCGGTCACTTGTTCGCAGAATTTGTATTTTCTGTATGGTGACTGGCACGTGTAAATATGCATTCCGTTGGGGTGAATTTATAAATTAAATGCTATTGGCTATTTTAAAAAGGGGGTGGGGCTGATTGATATGTCCCGCCCTCTCTGCCTGTTTCAGTTGAAATTAAAACACATAGAATAATGCTGTGTGTTGCAAAACATTTCAGTGGACCTTTAAAGGTCCCATATAGTACACATTTCTGGAGGTTTATTTTAGTTGTCGATGTCCTTAAAAATATATATTTGCGGTATAAGTGCCAAAATCCATCTCAATATATTTTTACAGCTCCTTTTTTAGGAGCTCTGTCAAAAACAGGTCGATTTTGGCCCATCTAATTAATATTCATGAGCCTCTCTTCTGATTGGCCTGTTGTTTTCTGAGTGACGCACAGCCAGGCCAACCACAGTTAACTACGGTCATGTATGCTGTAAGCGAGCCCAGAGCCACAGAGAGAGCCTAGCCTGCTGATACTCAACAGGATATTTCAGAATGATCATTAATGTTTTTTTCTTTTTCAAACACCGAATGCAGTAAGCTACGTAACTGTTGCTTTAGTAAAGCCCCTTTCACAATGCGCGCTGATTCTGTAAAATTACGGGAACGAGCGCTGTGTGAACAAAAGCCAGAGCCATAAAGGCAGTGTTGTAGTGATGATGCACGTTATCATGCGACTCTTCACGACGAAAAAATGCATGCAAAGTGTAATGAAGCGGCGATCAGACAGAGCCAGCTCCTCAATATCAGCGCTGAAGCACAGTTTGTTCAGGTTAGTTTCAGTTTAGTGAAACGTACGCGTCGCATTACATCTCACATCCAAATGTCACATGTCTTTATGGGTTGTGTGTAAAGCAGCACAGATTCCGGAAAACAACTGTGAATGAACCAAATTAAACAATTCCGGAACAAATCATGGGAAACATTATCCGTGTATTTACCGGAATCGCTGTGTGAAAGAGGCTGAAGTTGACGTTGATTTTGACAATATGGGACCTTTAAGTATTTATTAGCATGTGTTAATATTCATTCAGTAGAAGACATTGTTAAAATCAAACTTTTATTTAATTTTTTATTTTTTTTTATGAACCTGAGCTAAAATAATTTAGCAATGAACCACGATTTTTTTTTCATTACTTTAATAAATACTTAGATATTAAATATCCCAACTAAAACAAATCTTCTTTAGATATAAAATATTCTGCCTAACAAATTTTACCATCTCTAGTCAAAATGAATACAGTTTAGTTTATGTTTGGATGATGGTAACATGGTTGATGATATGGTTTTGCTGTTTACAACTTGCTTTTGAGTCTGTAAAGCGAGATATGATTTCAAGTTCAAGTTGGATGCCAATGATTTCTTTTGAGATTTAAGCAAACGCAATCTCTTGCAAAGTGGTTGTCACATGTCTCTTCAGCAGACATTAATATGATTCATATGGATTACTTTGACGGTTCAAAAAGCTCATAAAGGCACTGTAAAGGTTTTGTGTGAAAAGTCTTTTAATGGAGAGACAGAAATCATTCAAATATCTTCTTCTTTCCAAAGATCAACAGAAGTCTTATAAGTTTGGAAACAATATGAAAGTGAGCAAAAGATGACAGAATCTTCATTTTTGGGCAAACTAACCAAACATTTTTCAATCACAAGAGAGCCTGGACTCTAAGATGAAGAGATGGAGGGATGGATGTACCGGCAGATGGTCAGATGTATAGATGATTGATGGATGGACATGCAGAGGGATGAATGGACAAATGAAAGGAACAGTGGATGAATAGATGTACGGACAGATCGACGGAGTGAGGATGGATGTTCTGCTCATGCAAACGTTCATTCATTTTGTCAGTTCTTGTTTCTTTGGTGTTTCAGAGTTGTCTGCCAACAGCAGGTGTCTTTACCGCACGCTACACAACTTTCCTTCCTTTCGACAGGAAGTGGAAGAGTTCAGGGCCAAATAATCAGGCAAAACAGAGGCGCGTGTGGCACACCGGCGCGTCCCCGCTGAGATCAGACTCCGGGGTCGTTACAGCACACTAGGAGAGCGGCAAGATGGAAAATGCTAAACATTTCATTAAGACGAGAATGCTTTCCCCCACTCTGCCTAGCGGCCCGGAGAGTCAATACATCAAAACCAGCGCACGCCGGAAAATATGCGTGAGTTTAAGAGGAAACTAATTACGACAGACTTTAATCTCCTCGCCGAGAGCTTCACCTATAACTCTGATAATCTGCTCTGTTTAATATGCTGGAAAAAAACACTTAGGAGACATCGATCATTCCGAGTGCCTCCAGGCAAGGGCTGGTGCCAAATGTTTGAAAACACCATAAAATTAGCGCTTTTCACAGTCGCACAGACGTAGCTGCATGGCTGTAAAAATGGATTGTCTCTAAATGTTGCTGTGATGCTGCTGTTTGGTGTAAGTCAAACTGGCACAGCCGTGCAGCGTGATGGTCAGTTCACATTCGTGGCATTATGCTCGTTTCAAGCAAGTCGTTCCAGAGCTGGAACAAGAAAGATGACCATTTCCAGCAAAAAAACACACCCGGAGTAAACACAAGAACAAATATAAAATGAAAGATCATGTACAGTGACAGACAGTAACGCTCTTCCAAACATTCTGTCCGCCTAGAAAGCATCTGTGGCATTATAGGCTTTCACTGCCTGATCTCATGATGAAAAAGTACCTCTGGGAACTTTTACGTACCAAAAAGTATATATCACTGCAGTTTCCAACATAAATTAACATTAGAGGCAGTAAACAGTGAGCACTTGTAATCATTTTCATACACAGTTATGATTACAGCTCCATATGTTTTGCTTTCATAATATAGAAAACTTACTCAGTAGCTCATCTGGCATGGAATTGGACCTGGAATCCTTGGGTATGAATCCTGTGAAAAACATGACTTACAATGAAAGAGCTGAAAGTGAGAGATCGAAAAACAAGCTGAAATGGCAAGCTTCCAGTTGCGTTTTTTTATGCCACATTTGCTTTTGTTTATACTATTGGGTAGGGCAGGTTGTATGTTATTTTTAAACTTCACGGAGCATTAGAGTTATGGCACCACTCATTTTAAGTCAGGATTGTTCTGACAAATACAAAACCAATGTCACATAAAACGTACCATATATACGTTCATATGTTCTGGGGGGGGGGGCACTCTTTTAGAGCCACTCAATGGACATTTCACATTGAATATTGATATTGATTACATTGATAATTGCAAAGATTTTTCGTATTAGAAGTTTTCCCGAATCTTAGGTTTAAATATGCAAATAAGGCATTATTTAATGAAGTATGCGCTGATTTGCATAAATTTCTAGTACAAAAATCTAAAAACTGGATGAAGTCAGTTTCAATATTACTGTTAAATTTTTTTGACATATTAGAGTCAAATGTTTTTACAGAGGGGATTTTGGGTATCTCATATTGTCACAATAAAATGTTGTATAAATCAAGCAAATTATATGAACAAATCCTTCTGTAAAAACCTTCAGAATGCAGACAGAATAAAAATGTCAAGTTTGGTGTGTAAGAGCTACTGAAGTGGAGATTTATGGCTCAGTGTAGGAGAAAAAACTCATTTTGAGAAAACGGCCTTTAAAAATATGGATTGTAATTTAAATCTATTGACACGCATGAATAAAGTGCTATAAAAGAAACACTTAACAGTGTCTTTTTTTGGGTGTTTTCTTTCCACTAGTCTGAAAAAAAAAAAAAAAAATAAAAAACTTTATGAAAAACCAAAAAGCCCAAAATCTCAATCTTGGAAGGTGCATGAAAAACTCCAATATATATATATATATATATATATATATATTTTTTTTTTTTTTTTTTTTTTTTTTTTATCCACCTTTTTAAAAATGCTGGGTAAAAAAATATCCTGTGCTGGGTAGTAACTGATCACATGCAATCTGGATTACATAATCTGATTCCAGAAATACTTGCAATTCTATTATATTATATTTTAAAATACTCATAATCAGACTACAGTTATTTATTAATGATTATATAATTACATGTTATTTAACTTAATATGTTGACCTTTGCACATTCACAGTTATCTGATGTTGGCTAATGGTCACATGACAATCAAGAAAATATATAAAATATTTAATCTTTTTTTTTTTAGTTAGTGTTTCATTTTCACTGTTGTAATGTGTGAACCTTGATGTAATGTTTAATACATTTGATGTTGTTAATAACAATAAATGGTATATAATTTATTCATCTTATTTGTATATCAATTTGGTACACGGTCATCGTATTTAAATCAATGTGATGAACAAATTTGGTCAAAAGTAATCTAAAAGTAATCCAAAAGTAGTCAGATTATAGTATGGACTATGTTACTAACTACAAATGTTGTGATGTAATTTGGAAAAAGTAATGGACTATGATTTGTAAACAATCCCAGTTATTACCCAGTTTGGATTGTTTTTAGCCCAACTGCTGTTTGCATACAGCCCAGAACACATGTGTGCCCAACTTTTTGATTATATTGTTTTTTTTTTTGTTGTTGTTGTTTTTTGCTATTCAAGTCCTAGATTAACTTTAAACACACGACACAACCACTGTGTTATGATACCTCTTTTATTTTGGATGAATACAGTTTTTATTACAGTATATTTTACACATTTCTTATGAATTTATTTTCATACATGTAAATTCATTCAACCAAATGTATTTATTATTTTAGAAATAAATATCAAAGTAACTCAATTAACCATTTTCTGTTACCCGTTTGTAACTGACATGGTGACACTTGATGCTCATTTAGCTGACTGACATCTCATAAAATAAATGACTGCTAATAAACAACATTACTGTTGAAACTAAATGTATACACACCTTTATTTTACCAAAAAAGTGCTAATTTGTCTGAGCTAGAACTGCTTTCTTCTGAAGAGAAAGCAAAAAAGCCTGCACTCTGTAAATTAACCACTGGATAACAGAAAAACTACCCAACAATGAAAAATAAATAAATAAATAAAATAATAATAACCCAAAATATGACTCAGCTCACCATTTGGGTAGAAAAAACAATATATCAAAAATATATCAAGTGTGCCTCTTGTGCACTGTTTGTATGAAATGTAAAGTTTTCCAAATGGGTCGCTTATGAGCTTCTGTTGAAATACTCATGCTGTTTTATAAGTGTATACTATAGACAGCAGCTCACTATTTTTGGGAACAACTTTTTTTTTCCTAACAATAGCAGCAGATGGAAACACACACACACAACCTGAGCTTGCCCTGGTTAATTGATAGAGTGTGAGTTGCATCTGTCCGAAGATGTGATTTTTTCCTCCATGTGCTGCTCGTCACCCCTCCATCTGTCAGGTTAACGTGGTAATTACTTTCCTCCCCGAGACAAACTGTTATAACACTTCCCAAAATGAAACAACACGACACTGTCCTCTGACATCAACATACACCTGATTTCACGACTGAGATTGTGGTAAACCAGCAATCAAAGGATGAACACGCACGGAAAAATTGCTGAGAATTTACTTCCGAGAGTACTTATTTATTCACTTTGGCTTGTTAAATAAATAAATCATTTCAACTGTGCTCGCTTATGCAGAATGCATTCGGAGCCAGTGGTGTAAATTTTACTAGGCGTAAATCAGTCGACTACTGTATCTGCCAAAGAAATGCGGCCAAAATATTCCTGAAAGCAACTTTCCAATGCAGCTATATCGAGAGAGAGGAGGAACCAAAAAAAAAAAAAAAAAAAAAAAAACTGGCCTCATCCCAGCTACTATACACCATCCAGTGCTGGACAGGAAAAAAAAAATAACCCAGCATTTATTTGGAGTATAGTGGAAACATTGTGGTCCGCACACACACACAAACACACACACACACACACACACACACACACACACACACACACACACACACACACACACACACACACTTACTGTGTCACTAATGAGTTTCAGCAGCTATTTATCAACTTCAGCCAAGAGTTTCCTTATTAATTTCCCAACACCCTCCATTTCCTCTCGTTCTCTCTCTGGTTATTGAGTGAGTGAGTCGGAGCAGATAAGCCGCCACTATCTGAGCGCTGAGACGGCAGAGGGATTGTGGGTAATTGTGGAGCGGTGGTCAGTGGTGTTGGGCATCTCCTGCTGTCAGAACTCCATTTTAGAATAAGGAATACCCACACAAAAAAAGTTGGATATAACCCAATGTTTTGTTTTGTTTATTTCTTTGTTAGTCTAAGATATCAATCCAAAAATGAAAATTCACTTTTCATTTACTGGCCCTTATGCTGTGTATTTATCACAACTCATAACTTTCAAAACTATTTTATGAAGTTTTGTGCATTGAAAGCCATTTCATTAGCTGAACAGATTTTGTTGAACAACAGTAGGACCCATTGAACACATTGTACTTCAGTCCCTCACCGCCTGGTTTTCATTCCTGTCGGAAAATAAATATGGCACTACTGTGACTACAGTCTATAAACAACAGAGCACACAATCTTAGAAAGAGCTTACATGTATTAAATCATAGGATTTAATAGGATGAAGCTAAAAATAGCATTATTTTGTGTATGTGTTGTAATGCAATGTGTTTATGCAGTTTGAGGTTCAAAAAGCATTATTTTCCACATACTGTACTTTATTGTTGCTTCTCTCTGCCCCGCCTTTCTGAAACGCATGATTTTTACAAAACTCATCATTGATGGAAACCGAGGTGTTTTCTGTAATTGGCAAGCTATCCGGTGCATTGTGAGTGGGCGAATACCTCAAGCATGTGAAGAAAATGTTACACCTCTTACCATTTAATGATGGCGTTTTTTGGCGTAAAGAGACAGAAACAGTAAAACCTATAATAAACGAGGCATTTGTTGCATCCAATGGGACATAACTACTGATTATAATGACTCATACTGTCTTTTTACGCGTTGCGTCGTGTTGCTTTGCATAACGATAACGTCATGTCTGCATTTGCAATCGTAGAACGAGAAACAATAAGCACTAGTCTACACTGCTCAAAATGTACATTTGAATAGTCAATAGCAAATTCTTCAAATATGAAAATGTACTTACAGGCTGTCAGTCAGAAGCACAGACTGTCCTTGCAATGTCGAAATTGCCCCACTTTATAGCCTTAACCCTTTGTGTACAGCTGGCATTGTAAGCTGCTCTCCCAGGTTCAGGAAACAGTCCTCTGTGAAATGCGCATCATCCACTCCAATATTTGCGTTGTACAGTTCCAGAACAGTGTTGTAAATATAACTTAACCATTGATTTCTAGTTGTGCAGTCATTTGGAAGGCGAAACAAAGTACTTTTGCTTTCGCAATGAAACACACTGCATCTCCACAACATGGCAGCTGCAACAAAACTACAGCCAGTAAAAGTTATGCCTTCTTTCTTTCCATATACAGACATGTGAAAAAGGTAGGACACCCTATTGAATTTCATGGTTTTCTGTATCAGGACATAATAAAAAATTATCTGGTTCTTGGCAAGTCTTATAAATCCTCAGATAAAAATCATCACATGACATATCACACAGTGTCATTATTTATTTGAGAAAAATACAGACAAGAGAGAAAGGCCATGTGTGACAAAGTTAGGACACCCTGTGAGTCAATTGCCTGTAGATCCACTTTTTAGCAGCAATAACATAACATATTCATTTTCCGTGTGACTTTATCAGTCTCTCACATTGTTCTGGAGAAATTTTGGACCACTCTTCTTTCCAACGTTTCTCCAGTTTATTAATGTTTGTGGGCATTGCTTATGCACAGCTCTCAACACAGCATTTGAGTCAGGATGAGCTCTGGACTTTGACTGGGTTTTTGCAACACCTTGATTCTTTTCTTTTTAGCCATTCTGTTGTAGATTTCCTGGTGTGCTTAAGATCATTGTCCTGTTGCATGACCCAATTTAGGCCCAACTTTAGCTGTCAGACAGATGCCCTCACATTTGACTCGAGAATTCTTTGATATACAGAGGAGTTCATCGATTCAATGACTGTGAGATGCCCAGGTCCAGTAGCTACAAAACAAGCCCAAAATCATCATCCCTCCTCCAGCTTGCTTGTCTTTTGGTATGAGGTGTTTGTGCTGATATGCTCTTTAGGTTTTCACCAAACTTGGCACTGTGCATTATGGCCAAACATCCCCACTTCGGTCTTGTCTGTTCAAAGGACATTATTCTAGAAGACTTGATTTGTTCAGATGCAACTTTGCAGACCTAAACTGTGCTGCCATGTTGCTTTTTTAGATAAAAGAAGCTTTCCTTTGCCAAGCCTTCTAAACATACCATTTTTGTCCCATATTTTACTAATGGTATTGTCATGAACTTTATCCTTTAACATGTTAACTGAGGTCTGTAGAGTCTGAGGCGTAGTTCTTGGGTTGTCTGCCATTTCTCTGAGCATTGCACGCTCTGATCTTGGGGTGAATGTTTTTGGGACGCCCACTCCTGGAAGGAGAGGTGTCTGTTTTAAATGTCTTCCACTTCAGATAAACTTCAGATAAAGCAAAAAAATATTGCTTCTCTAAGATGATTGCTGATGTCCTAACTCCTTGGCATTGTGTTAACACACACCTGAAGGCTCCAGACCAGCAAACTGCCAAAGCTTATGCTTTTATAGAGGCGCTCAGACTTTCTGATGATCAGTTAATCAAAGGTATTTGATTAGCAGTGCTTGACTGTTATTTACCCTCTTAATTCCAATGTTAACAGTAAAGGTGTCCTAACTTTGTCACACATGCCTTTTCCATTTTGGCATTATTTTTGTTCAATAAATAATGACACAGTGCAATTTGTCATGTGTTGTTGTTCATCCAAGGTTTTATTTTCCAAATTTTAAGACCAGCCAAGGAACAGATTTTTTATGATGTCCTGATATGGAAAACCATCAGATTCAATTCAGGGTGTCCAAACTTTCTCACATGACTGTACATATGGGTGGTGATATTCTAATCCACTCGCCCTGTGATGTGTTCAAGTGGAGGCGTGTTTGACAGGTGTAGGATGTGGCTGAGTCTTAACTTTTATAATACATATCTCTTTGGTTTTGAGACTTTAAGCTTTGCAACTTTACAGATCTCTATGCACAAACAGCTTGTAACACTCTAAACAAGAAACCGCATCATATGACCTCTTTAATCATTAAATAATCATACTGTATAGACCAGCACGGCCATACAAGCTAAACTTAAGATCTACAACAACCAGTATCAGCTTGGATGGTGTTAAAAGCAGAGGGAAAAAATGAGAGAAATCGTAGCATGTGTTTCATAGACAAGATTCATCTGCGCCCTTGCTGGACTGGGCAAATTGTCCAATAAGTGCTGAGAGGTTGAAATAATGTACCTTCTAATGAGCCTTTCACAGCACTTCAACAGCAAAGACGATAATAGGGCAGATAACCATTTCATCACAAGGGCAGGTAGTCTTGAGAATAGGTGTAATAATTGAGGTTTTCCTCATGCTGGTGTGAAGAGGACTGGCGAATAGAAGTAAAAACACGAGAATTGTTCAGTACGTGGCCACTACAGTTATCTGGCCCTGGCCTCTTCTGCAAAAAGCCATATTGAAACTGTTCATAATGTCTGACTGTTTAATAAGATTATGAGTCTGCACACAATGGAGCCTCCTATATGTTTTCAACCCAGCTTTTATCTGAGAAACTGGTGGAAAACTGATTTAACTGCTGGTGAAGTCAACTGCCCTCAGTTCCATATTAAACATCCTCGCCCTTATTGGTTGTGCTGATCATATTTAATACACTCTATCTTTGATTTGTTTTTCATGCAGTGAGCCATGTTGAATCTTGAGTACTCTCTTTAAGTAATATTTTATTTATCTGTCACATGTTCTTAGTTTTGTTGTGTGTTTAGACTTTTATGTTGCAATCCCTGCCTCTGAGTTTCCTGTTTCTGATGTCGGTTTGTATCCTTTTGTAGTTTTATTGATTTTTGGTTCTTCTAAATGTTTTCCCAGGTGTGTCTTGTTTGCTTGTTATCACTACATGTTTAAGCTCATTTCCCGTGTTTCCGGGTCAGTTCTTACTCTTTTTTCCTCATAATTGGATTCTTGTTTTCTTGTGTTTAGGATTCTTAAGTTTTTGTCTTGTGTGTGTGTGTGTGTGTGTGTGTGTGTGTGTGTGTGTGTGTGTGTGTGTGTGTGTGTGTGTGTGTGTGTGTGTGTGTGTGTGTGTGTGTTTGTTTTTGTGACATATCAGGACACAAATTTGTGTAATGACATGGGTGTGACATAGGTATTACAAGTAGAGGGTGACTTATGAGGACATTGCCCCATGTCCCCACTTTTCAAAAGGCTTATAAATCATACAGAATAAGTTTTTTTTTTTTTGAGAATGTAAAGATATGCACAGTCTCGAGGGCTAGGTTTAGGTGTAGGGTCAGTGTAGGGCGATAACAAATATGGTTTGTACACTATAAAATCAATAGAAGTCTATGGGAAGTCCCCACAATGCACAAAAAACAAACCTGTGTGTTTGTGTGTGTAATGTTTGCTTATATTTAAGGAATTAAAAAGCTACTCGTGCAGATTTTGCAGCCCTATAGACACCAAATTACTGTTTCTGCTCCAGATCCAAATCTTCTTTGTTTCGAGACATTTGTGATATGTTATCTAAAAGTTGATGACAATGTGAACAGAGGGACAGAAAAGGCACCTTTATTAGTGCCATAACAGATGCCTAAAGTGTTGTTTTTCCTTGTGCAGCACTTCACATACAGTACTGATAACAGATCCATAGTAAGTTTTTTAAAGAACGACTGGACCTGACTGGTTTAAAACTTAGAGTAAAAACAGACCACAATGCTGTGTTTATTTTATGAGGATATAGTAAGACAGTCAGTTACACCATTATTTGCCGGTTCTGGGTCGGCTGTGGGAAAAGGAGCATCTGTCTCTCGCTCTTTTTCTTCATTGCTCATATTCTGACATTTCTTGCTTTCTATGCTCTCTTACACCTAATTCTCTCATTCTGTGTGTGTGAGTCAGAGTAATTTAATGGCCGTCTGCTCTCAAGAGAAATGATGAATGTGTCTCTCTCGTTACAGTGACGACGGTGTTAAACAGACAACCAGACCTGCCACAAACCCACAGAACATCACAAACAGACAAAGTATTGATGAGATTGTCTTCATGGGCTTTAGGTTATGTTGTTAGAAGTCATTTATATGAACACAACCGAGACACAATGATTTCTCTAGACTGTATACAGTAGACTCATGATCAGTGATATGAAATAAAAATCTACACTTTTGTCTATTATGTGATTTACACTTCTATCACAATATTTATGTCTTAAATGATCATCATAATGACCTGTACGTACCTATACCTTTACTATAGCGCATGATTTACAAGTAAATGCATCTTGGTGTTTGCATCACATAAGCAGTTCCATATTTCTAACTTCTCTGGCAAAGTAAACTTACTCTGTAGCGCACCCGGTACAGCATTGTACTCGTGATGTCAAGTGCTCCCATGAAGCATGAGTAATGATAAAAGATTGAACATTTGTATAAACAAAAAATAAAATAGCATAGTTGTTTCAGCAAATGTGTTGAAAACAGTTAAGCATAAAAACAGCATATGCTGATTAGGTATGTTTTGGTAGTTAGATGCTGGTTTTAGCTGGTTAATGCTGGTCCTTTGCTGGTTTATGCTGGCCCTTAGCTGGTTAATGCTGGTCCTTTGCTGGTTTATGCTGGCCCTTAGCTGGTTAATGCTGGTCCTTTGCTGGTTTATGCTGGCCCTTAGCTGGTTAATGCTGGTCCTTTGCTGGTTTATGCTGGCCCTTTGCTGGTTTATGCTGGCCCTTAGCTGGTTAATGCTGGTCCTTTGCTGGTTAATGCTGGTCCTTTGCTGGTTTATGCTAGTCCTTAGCTGGTTTATGCTGGTCCTTTGCTGGTCCTTTGCTGATTTATGCTGGTCCTTTGCTGGTTAATGCTGGTCCTTTGCTGGTTAATGCTGGTCCTTTGCTGGTTTATGCTGGTCCTTTGCTGGTTTATGCTGGTCCTTAGCTGGTTTATGCTGGTCCTTTGCTGGTCCTTTGCTGATTTATGCTGGTCCTTAGCTGGTTAATGCTGGTCCTTTGCTGGTATATGCTGGTCCTTTGCTGGTTTATGCTGGTCCTTAGCTGGTTTATGCTGGTCCTTTGCTGGTCCTTTGCTGATTTATGCTGGTGCTTTGCTGGTTAATGCTGGTCCTTTGCTGGTCCTTTGCTGATTTATGCTGGTCCTTTGCTGGTTAATGCTGGTCCTTTGCTGGTTTATGCTGGCCCTTAGCTGGTTAATGCTGGTCCTTTGCTGGTTAATGCTGGTCCTTTGCTGGTTTATGCTAGTCCTTAGCTGGTTTATGCTGGTCCTTTGCTGGTCCTTTGCTGATTTATGCTGGTCCTTTGCTGGTTAATGCTGGTCCTTTGCTGGTTAATGCTGGTCCTTTGCTGGTTTATGCTGGTCCTTTGCTGGTTTATGCTGGTCCTTAGCTGGTTTATGCTGGTCCTTTGCTGGTCCTTTGCTGATTTATGCTGGTCCTTAGCTGGTTAATGCTGGTCCTTTGCTGGTTTATGCTGGTCCTTTGCTGGTTTATGCTGGTCCTTAGCTGGTTTATGCTGGTCCTTTGCTGATTTATGCTGGTCCTTTGCTGGTTAATGCTGGTCCTTTGCTGGTTTATGCTGGTCCTTTGCTGGTTTATGCTGGTCCTTAGCTGGTTTATGCTGGTCCTTTGCTGGTCCTTTGCTGATTTATGCTGGTGCTTTGCTGGTTAATGCTGGTCCTTTGCTGGTCCTTTGCTGATTTATGCTGGTCCTTTGCTGGTTAATGCTGGTCCTTTGCTGGTTAATGCTGGTCCTTTGCTGGTTTATGCTGGTCCTTTGCTGGTTTATGCTGGTCCTTAGCTGGTTTATGCTGGTCCTTAGCTGGTTAATGCTGGTCCTTTGCTGGTCCTTTGCTGGTTTATGCTGGTCCTTTGCTGGTTTATGCTGGTCCTTAGCTGGTTTATGCTGGCCCTTAGCTGGTTAATGCTGGCCCTTAGCTGGTTAATGCTGGTCCTTTGCTGGTTAATGCTGGTCCTTAGCTGGTTTATGCTGGCCCTTAGCTGGTTAATGCTGGTCCTTTGCTGGTTAATGCTGGTCCTTTGCTGGTTTATGCTGGTCCTTTGCTGGTTTATGCTGGTCCTTAGCTGGTTTATGCTGGTCCTTAGCTGGTTTATGCTGGTCCTTTGCTGGTCCTTTGCTGATTTATGCTGGTCCTTTGCTGGTTAATGCTGGTCCTTTGCTGGTCCTTTGCTGATTTATGCTGGTCCTTTGCTGGTTAATGCTGGTCCTTTGCTGGTTAATGCTGGTCCTTTGCTGGTTTATGCTGGTCCTTTGCTGGTTTATGCTGGTCCTTAGCTGGTTTATGCTGGTCCTTTGCTGGTCCTTTGCTGATTTATGCTGGTCCTTTGCTGGTCCTTTGCTGATTTATGCTGGTCCTTAGCTGGTTAATGCTGGTCCTTTGCTGGTTTATGCTGGTCCTTTGCTGGTTTATGCTGGTCCTTTGCTGGTTTATGCTGGTCCTTAGCTGGTTTATGCTGGTCCTTTGCTGGTCCTTTGCTGATTTATGCTGGTCCTTTGCTGGTTAATGCTGGTCCTTTGCTGGTTTATGCTGGTCCTTTGCTGGTTTATGCTGGTCCTTAGCTGGTTTATGCTGGTCCTTTGCTGGTCCTTTGCTGATTTATGCTGGTCCTTTGCTGGTTAATGCTGGTCCTTTGCTGGTCCTTTGCTGATTTATGCTGGTCCTTTGCTGGTTAATGCTGGTCCTTTGCTGGTTAATGCTGGTCCTTTGCTGGTTAATGCTGGTCCTTTGTTGGTTTATGTTGGTCATGTTGCTGGTCGAGGACCAGCATAAACCAGCGTAAACCAGCATCCCAGCACCAAAACATACCTAACCAGCATGTGCTGTTTTTTTTCAGCAGGTGCTATGTTATTTTTAAATGCCATACGGTATTAACCTTTTAACACCGCTTACTGGATATGTCTTTTCCGAATTGCCGCAACACGGGCCTACAAGAATCAATAAAACCATGGCCAGATTCATGTTCGTCTGTTCCTGATAAAACTAAACAAGCTTTTAATGCCACTGACTGGATATTTTACTTTGAAAGTGTTGTGAAACATGCAAGAAGCAATGTGAAATTTTGCAGAAAAGTCATTGCAGGCATGTTTTCTAATGAGCCTGGGATGCAATATTGATATGTGACTACTTGCAATAAATTTGATTTAGTTTTACAACCACATTGCTTTGCTCGACTTTGTTTACAATATGTGCACTTGTATTTATTTACAATGTACTAATCTGAGAAAGTACTAGCTGGTATTATTCGGTAACTACACTAGTTAAGCTAGGTTTATGGGCAGGTTCACGGTTTGTACCTAGTTATTACCCAGTTATTGTAATTATTATAATAAGTACACAGGATGTACATGCGGAACAGGACTGTAAAATAAAATGCTACCACTTTGACAACAGTCGCACCAACAAAGCTTAAACTTTTAAGAAGGAATTTTAAGAAAGCACTTCAGTCTTTGCCTGTCGGTCGCTTTCGCAACATTAACAATTTGGACTCAATGGATTACTACAAACAGCAGAGATATTATGAATTTTCCATTGTGCGTGATGAACGCTGCATTAGCGTGTGTCGTCCCAGACACGTCTGCCGTTTTGAGACCCCGTACTCTGATTAAATTGGCAAACATTCGGCAGAACGTTACAACACCTCGATTATTGTGTTTTCTCATTAAACACAATCTCACTCCAGGCCTGATTACTATCATCTAGTAAACATATGCTAATTAATGAATGTCTGTTCATGCCCCGCTGGAGCGCACGCTTCCTTAAGGAAATGAATTCCAGAAGTCGACAGAAACAAACACAGATGAACTAGCACTGGCTGGGTCAAAGGTCATCACTGCAGAGTTGTCATTCATTCTTGATGGAGAAACGAGATGAAGGACAAGGCCATTCCTGCTAAAATCTTTTGAAATCTGTCGCTTTTAAAACATCAAGTTAACTGTGCTGTAAAAATAAATAAATAAGTAGGTGCATTTTGCAAGAAAATACTATTTATTTTTTCTACTTCAGAGTGCAATGTTTAATTCAATGTGTTTCATTCAACTGCTTGTGTAATTTAAGAATTTCTGAATGAAAAAAAATGAGTCAAAACATTCTTAGTTTAAAGCTATAATATATAAAATGTGGATGATTGTCACAACAAATAAGGTCATGAACTACCTTTTTTTATTAATTACTGTTCTCTGAGGTCCACTTATGATGTTATCAAGATTTTTACACCAAAAACATAATCATTTAGAAATAAAAGGCTATTTTATGGGCTGTCCTGTTTTGACTCTCTTATCAGATTGCTCAGTTTGAATCAACACGTTCTCACTCCCAACTCATCACAAATTGACGATTGGTCAGGACCCCTTGGCATTGGTTTTGATGCCCCTTTAGCATCATTTCAATCTCCATTGTTTTCAGTTGTTTGTCTTTATTTAATGATTTGCATGCGTTTGTAAGAAATATAAATAATTGTATATAAATGCATTCTTTAGAGCAACTAACCTCACCTCTACCCTAAACCTACCCACTTCTGAACAAAATAAAACACGTAACAGGCAAATAAAAGTACAGTCACATGTATTTATTGCTGTAGAAAGCATTACAAACAAGTCCTGTTGCACATGTGGCTCATGCTTTCTTCTAAAATTCGTTCTAAAAATGTTAACATAAAACCGCTATCCTTGCATTGTTAGTGGATTAATGTTATTAAACTATATGTCATGACAAATTATCTATTATCTGCACTTTTCTGAAGCCGTATGATATCGAGTAAAACATAAGAGTAAAACATAAGAGTAAGACATAAGATCACGCACAGAGACTGCACACAGGATGAGCTTTACAGCAGATGGAGATGGCAATCACATCTATTCCACTCACAAATCAATCGTTTTGCCTCGGAAGACTTGGAATATTCAATTCAATTTTCAATTCAAGTTTATTTGTATAGCGCTTTTCACAATACGAATCGTTGCAAAGCGCTGTACAAAAGTTTAGGCTACTACAATATATTTAGTAATTTTAGTATTTAGTGGTGAATACTGTATGTCAAGTCGATGTACATATGATATAAATGTTAAAATCAGTAACTGTGTAATCGAACAGATGATGAACACTAATTGCAATGATTATGTGCTGTGATCAAACTTGTAAGAAAATTATGTAGTGCTGTATGTTGTTTCAAGGCTGGCATCATCTGCGGTCCTCTGAGGGGTCGGCATCATCTCTTCTTCTGAATCCAGACTGAATCTTGTGTAAATCCTAGTTACCACGGGATGGAAATCCCGTGGCAGAAACAGAGAAACAAATAGAGAAATAATTAGCGTAGCTGCTGTTCCAACTTCCAACCAAACAAAAATGATGTGTTTAGCCCAAGCTGAAGAATATTAATGTGCATTTGATCAGATGTAACTGAAGTACAACGTTATGAGATACATTATGTGAATGCTTGGCTAAAGAGATGAGTCTTTAATCTAGATTTAAACACAGAGAGTGTGTCTGAACCCCGAACGTTATCAGGAAGGCTATTCCAGAGTTTGGGACCCAAATGAGAAAAGGCTCTCCCTCCTTTAGTGGACTTTGCTATCCTAGGTACTACTAAAAGTCCAGAGTTTTGCGACCTTAGGGAGCGTGAGGGATTGTAGCGTAGTAGGAGACTAGTTAGGTATGCAGGAGCTAAACCATTAAGGGCCTTATAGGTAAGAAGTATTATTTTGTAAGTGATACGGAACCTAATAGGTAGCCAGTGTAGAGACTGTAAAACTGGGGTAATATGATCATATTTTCTTGATCTGGTAAGGACTCTAGCAGCTGCATTTTGGACTACCTGTAGCTTATTTATTGAAGAAGCAGGACAACCACCTAGTAGTGCATTACAATAGTCCAGTCTAGACGTCATAAATGCATGAACTAACTTTTCTGCATCAGAAACAGGTAACATGTTCCGTAGCTTAGCAATGTTTCTAAGATGGAAGAATGCTGTTTTAGTAACATAGGAAATATGATTTTCAAAAGACAGGTTGCTGTCTAATATAACACCCAGATTTTTGACTGTAGAGGAAACAACAGTACATCCGTCTAGTTGCAAGTTGCAGTTTAAGAGATTCTGTGTACTCTTTTTTGGTCCAATAAGTAATATCTCAGTCTTATCTGAATTTAACAGTAGAAAATTATTGGTCATCCAGTCTTTCACATTTTTAACACACTCTGTTAACTTTGCTAAGTTAGAAGTTTCATCTGGTCTTGTTGAAATATATAGTTGAGTGTCATCAGCATAACAATGGAAACTAATCCCATATTTCCTAATAATATTACCAAGGGGTAACATGTAAATTGAAAATAGTAGAGGACCTAGGACAGATCCTTGTGGCACTCCATACTTTACTGGTGATAGCTGCGATGACTCCCCATTTAAATACACAAAGTGATAGCGATCGGACAGGTATGATCTGAACCATCTTAATGCCTGCCCTTGAATACCTGTATAGTTTTGTAATCGATCTATGAGTATTTCATGATCTATAGTGTCGAACGCAGCACTAAGATCAAGTAAAACTAGCAATGAGACGCAGCCTTGATCTGCCGCAAGTAGCAAGTTCCTTTGTGATTTTTACAAGTGCAGTTTCTGTGCTATGATGGGGCCTGAAACCTGACTGAAATTCTTCAAAGATATTATTATTTTGCAAGAAGGAGCACAATTGAGCAGACACAACTTTTTCTAGAATTTTAGACATAAATGGAAGATTAGAAATGGGTCTGTAATTTGCCAGTTCACTAGGGTCTAGCTGTGGTTTCTTAATAAGAGGTTTAATAACTGCTAGTTTGAATGGTTTTGGGACATGACCTAAAGATAACGATGAGTTAACAATATTAAGAAGCGGTACTTCTGCTACAGGTAACAACTCTTTTAGTAATTTAGTGGGTACAGGATCTAATAGGCATGTTGTTGGTTTAGATGTGGTGATAAGTTTATTTAATTCTTTCTGTTCTATAGTTGTAAAGCACTGGAGTTTTTCTTCCGGTGTAATGACTAATGATGAAGTATCAGTTGCTGTAGTATCTATATTTGTTATTGTAGTTCTAATGTTGTCTATTTTATCAGTAAAGAAATTCATAAAGACATTACTATTAAACTGTGCAGGAATATTCAGGTCAGGAGGTGTTTGGTTATTTGTTAATTTAGCCACTGTGCTAAATAAAAACCTTGGATTGTTTTGTTTTTTTTCTATGAGTTGGTGGATGTACTCGGCTCTAGCAGCTTTTAAAGCCCGTCTATAGCTGGACATACTGTTTTTCCATGCAATTTTAAAAACTTCTAAGTTAGTTTTTCTCCATTTACGCTCAAGATTACGAGTTTCTTTTTTTAGAGAATGGGTATTACTGTTGTACCATGGCGCAGTACGTTTTTCTCTAACCTTTTTTAGCTTGATTGGGGCAACAGCTTCTAATGTATTAGAGAAGATAGTGCCTATGTTACTAGTCATTTTGTCTAGTTCATGTTTATTTATGGGTGCACAGAGCAGTTGAGATAAATCAGGCAGGTTATTTGCGAATCTATCTTTGGTAGCAGGAACAATAGTTCTGCCCAGACGATAGTGCAGAGCTATATAGTTAACATCAGTGATACGCAGCATGCACGATACGAGGAAATGATCGGTAACATCATCGCTTTGAGGTACGATATCTATATCAGTAAGATCAAGTCCGTGCGATATAATTAGATCTAGTGTATGATTAAAACGATGAGTGGGCCCAGTGACGTTTTGTTTGACTCCAAAAGAGTTTAACAGGTCAGTAAACGCAAGTCCTAACGCATCATTTGTATTATCAACATGAATGTTAAAATCTCCAACAATTAATGCTTTATCAAAATTAACCAATAGGTCAGAAAGGAAATCTGCAAATTCTTTTAGGAAATCTGTATACGTCCCTGGAGGTCTATACACAGTAGCCAGAGCAAGTGATAGGAGAGATTTATTTTGCATATCTGACAGAGTAACATTAAGTAGGAGTACTTCAAATGAATTAAACCTGTACCCTGTTTTCTGAGTAACATTGAAAATATCACTATAAATTGTTGCAACACCACCGCCACGACCAATCTGACGGGGTTCATGCTTATAACAGTAGTTTGGTGGAGTAGACTCATTCAGACCAATAAAATCATTTGGTTTTAGCCAAGTTTCAGTCAAGCAGAGTACATCAAAACTATTATCTGTGATTATTTCATTTACAATAAGTGCTTTGGGTGCGAGTGATCTAATATTTAGGAGCCCAAGCTTTAAAAATTGTTTTTGTTCATTTATTGTGCATTTTTCTGGTTTAATCACGATTAGATTTTTTCTAGATCCTTCATTAAATTTTTGTTTTGACCTCACTATTCGAGGAACAGACACAGTCTTTATAGATTGGACAGCACCAGTACTATCGTTTAAATGTGCATAACAAAAGCCATCATCGCAACTATTTGAAGAATTGCTTACTAGTCAAATGGAGCGCAGTCATAATATTCATATGACTTGTTTTAATAAATTATGACTGTAATTGTATCTGTCTGCTATATCTTGTGTTTTACTGACAAATGGTAGATTTAGGGGCAGGGGTTGGGTTACATGCTCATAAATTTGTAAATAGTGTAATAAAAAAGACTGTTGTGACTGTTTACATTGAAAAATTAAGGAAAGGAAAGGGGAAAGGACGTGACGTATGGCCAAGTATGGTGACCCATACTCGGAATTTGTGCTCTGCATTTAACCGATCCAAGTGCACACACACAATAGTGAACACACACTGTGAACACACACCCAGAGCAGTTAGTATTAAAGGAGTAGTTCACTTTCAGAACAAAAATTTACAGATAATGTACTCACCACCTTGTCATCCAATATGGTCATGTCTTTCTTTCTTCAGATGTAAAGAAATTATGTTTTTTGAGGAAAACATTTCAGGATTTTTCTCCATATAATGGACTTCTATGGTGCCCCGAGTTTGAACTTCCAAAATGCAGTTTAAATGTAGCTTCAAAGTGCTCTAAATGATCCCAGCCGAGGAAGAAGGGTCTTATCTAGCGAAACGATGGGTTATTTTCTAAAAACATTTACAATTGATATACTTTTTCATTTCTAAACAGAGTACACACAGAGCTAGACAAGACGAGCATTTAAGTTATTTTTTTTTTTTCAAGGGGGGTGAGTACATCATTTGTAAATTTTTGTTCTAAAAGTGAACAACTCCTTTAAGGGTGAAGAGAGCGCTGGTAATTTACTCCCCCCACCAACAATCCCTGCCGGACCTGAGACTCGAACCTGCAACCTTCTGGTTACAAGTCAGACTCTCCAACCATTAGGCCATGGCTAAATCTATGCAATAATGGCAATTTTATTACCCAATACATAATTTAATCATGACGACAAAATTCCCAGTGCCTTTGGCGTCGGCATATTGACGCCAAACCTTTCTTATTTAAAGCAATGGAGGACCCTGTGCATCGAAAAAAACAAACTAAAGGGGTACCCTGTGAGCCAAGAGAGTGACACCAAAGGGTCCTGACCAAGCGTCAATATGCGACGAGTTGGAAGTGAGAACGTGTTGAATAGGTGTATAGGTGAATAGGTGAAGACTCGGAAGTACACACCTACTGCTATGATTGGCTAATAGTTGTGAATGTTTGACAGTCTACATCCTTCATAGATGGATGCATACTCAATACATAAATGATCTGTAAAAAGAGACAAAACAATAGTGGTCACATGATAAAAAAACAGTTACACTTGCGTGTTGCTACATTACTTTATCCAATATTGTTGCACAGCATTGTCTTTTAGTTTAATTGTGCCTTGTTTGTAAACAAATCCAAGGTAAAAGTGAACAAAGGACCAAGTTCTGACGCAGTCTTGAATCTTTTCTAATGTTGGGATCAGAAGGAAGGCACTGAAAAGTTTTTTTTTTTTTTTTTTTTTTTTTTTTTTAGTGCAATGACCTCTTATATTTCAAAAGAATGAATGAATAAATAAATAAATAAATAAGAATTGAATTCACTAAATTAATTTGATCTTCTCTGGCCTAATGTTGATAGATAGTTATTGCAATTTAATTTTGTCTTTTATGTTATCTGCAATACACATAATTGTCTGACATTTATAACAAACCAAATCTTGTTAAGGGCAGAAAAGACTCCTTTAGTTTCATGTTTGTATTGACCGACTGTTGCTATGCCACATCTATATACATCTATGGGTTTTCCCACCAAAAGTGATGTCACTTCCTCCACGATGAAGTCAATAAGGCACTTGCATTTGTTAGTTAAAAAGATTTTATTTAAACTGCTTTTTCCCCCTTCAAAAAACGGGGAATCACGTAAGGCCATAAACACAAACGGTTTCAATCTGCTGTCAGCACAAACTCAAGAGGATCAAACGTGTCTCCAATTTGCATGTCAGAGTGAAAATTCCAAGGGGAAACTTTCTCATTTCAGCAAGAAAGGATCAATTAGACATTCGGAGATGTGAGGAGACATTTAAATGGAGTCTAATATGTTTCCATGTATCTTGTCATGATAACGTTGTGTCATTTCAATCTCACATTCATGCCAATGATGTCCAAGATTACAGGTTGTCACATTGACAGAGTCTCTCTCTCTCTCAAAGTGAATTCATTTGGGCTGACGTCGTTTCGTTTTCCTGTGTGACTAACAGCTAAATGCGTTATTGGGATTTTTCTCTGCGTGCGAGTTTGTTTTTCGGCACATAATGAGCGTCTCTGGAGCTGAATAGACGGCTGGAATTCTGTAATCCCCAAACACAATTTTTCTTCCAAACTAGAAATGTGTTCTCTCTCCTTTTTTTGAAGATAATTAATAGGAAATTGTAGCTTGGTCGTCTGGTGTTTTTGTTAATCCGTGTGTCTCGGCTGTCTTTGAAGCTCTCAGACGGACGTTCGGGCCGCGTTCTGCCTCGCTTGTGTTGAACTGGTTTTGTTGAAATTAATGGTTTTCTGTATGCTGCTAATTTTCTCACCTATTCATGTAAAATGCTCTTTGTTTGAAAGCTTTGAAAGTACATTTGCAGCTTCAAACGCAGAGTAAATGGTAAAGTTTCGGTTCTCCTTCGAGTCAAAACTTTTAGCTCAGTCAGTTGTCGCACAGGGAAATATTTATTTGCTCATGTATTATATTTGTAAAGCCGAATCTGCAGCATCCTTTGAATGGAATTCAGTCATAATGTGACCTGTTAGCAAATATTGCCTGAAAGTTCTGAATAGTTCATAGTAGTAAATCTTAGAGTTGTTTATGACACTCAGTAGCAAATAATAAACTACACATACATGAGTAGTCAGAGACATTAGAGACTCCATTTGTGCAGCTATTTGCAGCCAAGTACAGCTCCTCTGCAGTTTAATTAGGACATACTACAATTAAACGAAACAAAAACATCTCAACCTCAAATTTCAACAGCATATATTTCAAATCTGACAATGAATAGCATCATAAACGGCACTGTGCTAAGATGAGTTTTAAACTTGACTTTTAAAATGAAGCATTGAACACATTTCACTCTTGTAAAAAAAATAACAAGTAAAAAATTCCTTACATGTAAAAAAATCTACTTTAATACGTCACTCATTTACGTCTCAACATCGCTGATACAGCTTATTTTAATTTAATTATTGAAAGTTATAATGGTAGGGGATACATAACATGAAACTCAATAGTATACATAATATATGAAAATAACTCAACATACAGCCATTATTGTCAAAATAGCTGGCGACAAAAGTGAGTACACCCTAAGTGATAACAGCAGTGTGTTGTTTAACCATGCAAAGCCACATGTCCTATTTATCATGTTTATGTTTTTGTCTGCTTGACAGGACCAAAGTTGTTTATCTTCTATTAGAGCAGTTCAAATTTGGTGCTTTAAGTACAATTCTCTCATACTGACCACTGGATGTTCAACATGGCATCTCATGGCAAAGAACTCTCTGAGTATTTGAGAATTAGAATTGTTGCTCTCCACAAAGATGACCAAGGCTATTAGAGGTTCAGTAGCACCCTAAAAACCGAGTTACACTACAGTGGTCAGGGTCACACAGAGGTTTTCCAAGATGGGTTCCATCCGGAACAAGCCTCGCAAGGGTCGATCAATGAAGTCGAGCACTCGTCCTGTGCGTCAGGTGCAGAACCTGGCTTCAAAAAACAGATGAGTGCTGCCAGCATTGCTTTAAAGGTTGCAGAAGTAGAAGGTCAGCTTGTCAGTGCTCAGACCGTACGCCGCACACTGCAACAAATCACTTTGCATAGATGTCGTCCCAGAAGGAAGCCTCATCTGAAGCTGGCTCACAGGTAAGTCTGCAAACAGTTTGCTGAAGACAACCAAGAGCATGATTTATGTCCTGTGGTCTGATGAGACTATAAGATAAACTTGTTTGGCTCAGATGGTGTCCAACATGTGTGGCGATGTCCTGGTGAGGAATATCAAGAAAATTGCCTACAGTCATCACGGTGGTGGTAGCATCATGGTCTGGGTCTGCATGAGTGCTGCTGTTTCTGGGGAGCTGCGGTTCATTAAGAGAAACATGGATTTCATTATGTACTGTACATTCTGAAGCAGAACATGATGCCTTCCCCTCCAGAAACTGGTCTGAACGTACTCACTTTGTTGGCAGCTATTTTGACAATAATGGCTGTATGTTGAGTTATTTTCAGAGGACAGTAAATCTTAACTGCTATACAAGATGCACATTGACTACTCTAAAATATATCCAAGTTTCATTTCTATAGTATTGTCCCTTAAGTAGATACACTAAAATGGTTGCTGAAATATGAGGGGTGTACTCACGAGATACTGTATATCAAAATATGCAGGAATGTAGAGAATTATACAAACAAATGATATAAACAGACATGCATGTGTGTTGTACAGTATGAGTTAACCAGAGTGCAAAGTACTGCAGTGAAAAAGAAATAAGAAATAAACACATTTTAAAGTATTTGCATGAGTCGCATGTAGCCAGATAAGGCTCACTAACAAATAAAACACTGGACTGAGTTTGTCACACTGTGATTTTTCAGAGTTGTCAGGTTTATAGTGACTCTCAGCAGCAAAACTCCTCAGAAACATCACGGAACATCAATAGATGTGCTCTGAACAGAGCCGTCACCTCACGCACTCTGCAATCAAAGCCATCCAATCAGACTCACTCATTCCGCTTGTCACTCACGCTCAGTTTCGCCCGATTGGACGGCTGCGAGCTCATGCCGTCGCCACAAAGGATGCAGTGGTGCGGCAGAGACAGACGCCCGCAGCAGGTATCAGCACGGCTTTTAATTGTGCTCCAAACTGCGTGAAATCGACATTTTCTGAGGCTCTTTGATCGGCTGTCAGATAGCGGCTCACGGAGGGCGTGGCGGGGCGGGGCTTAACAGCAGGGGTTCATGGGTAAAATGGACATAACTGCATGGAGCTGAGCAATGAGCACTGTGAGACGGACAAATGGAGAGAATGAGCACAACTGTGTGTTTCAACAGAACACAATCATTCCAACTGTTATTCGTTCATCACCAATAATTATTTTTTGTCTAATGCAAAAGTAGAATTTTTGTAAGAATCTTTACACTGCTACTAAAAGTACAAAAACCTTCTGTCCTGTAGTGATTTGATAGTTTTGTGTGACATATATGATTTTCACTGACATTCTTCCCTAATCGCAGAATCTTACACCTGACCAGAATCAAAAATGGCATATTGACTTGTTCTTGCGTGTGTATTAAAAATGTGAATACAGAAGTAAAGAAATACTTTACCCAACCCGGATGTACATGATTTTTTATTTCATTTGTTTTCATCAGATTTGTATAAATGTGTGATTCCATCACTGTCTCACCAATGGATCCTCTGCAGTGAATGGGTGCCGTCATAATGAGGGTCCAAACAGCTGATAAAAACATCACAATAATCCACAATAATTAACTCCAGTCCATCAGTTAACATCTTGATAAGACAAAAGCTGAATTCAATATGATTAAGATATTGTTAACTAAAATATGAGTCCATAAACCATAATAATGTTTCCGTCAGTGTTGTCTCCTCCAGCCACATATTTGTTTTGGACTGTTTTGGCTTGTAAAGGTGCTTGATCTGTACAGATTTCTCTCCTAATTCAGACCAGATCACTTTATCACTGGAGGAAGCGTTGTTATGGATTACGGACTTGTATTTTAGTTAAAAAACGTCTTAATGATGGATTTGTTTCAGCTTTTGTCTTCTCAAGATGTTAACTGATGGACTGGAGTGGTGTGGATTATTGTGATGTTTTTATCAGCTGTTTGGACTCTCATTCTGACGGCACCCATTCACTGCAGAGAATCTGTTATCAAATCTAAAAACAAGAAGATGTTATAGTAGAATATTGACAGTGTTGGACTTTTGTTGTATACATATTAGCATAATGCATTGTATATAATATAACATATTTTCAATTATGATAATAAATGTAATACAGTGAACAATGTAAATACAATTAAACCTTTCTAAAACTGCAGGCAAGGTTTGATTTGATTTCTGTGTGTGTGTGTGTGTGTGTGTGTTCATGGATGAGTATTTACTCTCTGTCTGGCATTCCCCCTCACTCTCTCTCTCTCTCTCTCTCTCTCTCTCTCTCTCTCTCTCTCTCTCTCTCTCTCTCTCTCTCTCTCTCTCTCTGATAGGGAGTGTACCGTGTTTTGATGCTGGATTTGATAGATTTGTTTGTGGCCATATTCATTTGCTGTGGATCAGAAAGCTGACGGGCCGTAAAATGAAAATTTGCCTTCAGATTTTGGGAGCGTGTGTGTCGGCTGCTGCAGGATCACAGAAACACAACATGCTGCAGTCAAACACAGCGCTTTGTGTTTGTCTCCGGCCGCTGCTCCACATGTCCTGCTGTTCAGATGAAATGTTCTATAATAGTTCTACTGCTTGTTTTTCCTCCTAACATTTATATTTTAGAAACTCACAACAGCACAAGCATCCAAACACACACACAGTTGCATGACCAGAGAAATATGCAACTATAGTAGCACGAAAGCATGCAGTGCATTATGTGGCAGCTGCGGTCTACAGGTGCCGCCCTGAACATCAGTAAACTCGGTTCACGCTTCTCTCTCGCTCCTGCCATGACAGGAGAGACAGTAATGGAGGAGCTGCTGCGAGAGATAATTAGATTAAATGAAAATGCATGTTGTCTGGGAGTGACGTCCTAAACATCTAATTAAAATGAATTTGCTGCAGAACAGGCGGGACAGACGCTGTCGTCTTTACAAATAACAGCGGCCAAACCACAGAACTCAAGTCAACGTTCACAGAGCTGCTGACGAGAGACATTATTAAAACACCACATCAGTGAACCGAGTTTAAGTCACAGGAAAACGTTTTGAAAACGCTCTAGAATGGAGTTCTTGCATTGAATAAATCTGCATAATTTAAGCATTGTAGCATTTCTCAAATAATGTGTGAATTCATAAGCATTATGTCTGCAGTATGGGCTAAAAGAGAGCGTTTAAAATCAGTGTGAAACAGATACTTTGACTGATTTTTCTTCCCTATTGTATATTAAGTGCTGTAGTTACTTGTTAAAGTCCGGAGTATTAATTACAAATTGCAGAACATAAATTCTACTTAGTAACATACAAGTAGGTAATGTATTCTGTCTAATTTTAGATTACTTTTGATTTAATTTGTGGGAAAATATTTTCCTTTCTTTGTTATAAACATCACAAAGTGCATTTATACGTTACATCGAGTCACTACTTTATCATCCGCACATGTTAAGCCTTGCCAATTTAAACATTCAAGCAATTTTAAAGCATCCAAGCACAAGAAGATATGAGAGCCGCATCTCTGACAATGCACATGCCCAGAATTGAGTTCTCTTTTGTGACTTCTTGCTCTTGAACCAACAAAAACGCCTTGTCAGTTTGAACATAGTTTTTTTAATAGTTTTGTGATTTTAAACCATTCAAGCGCAATAAGATGCGAATGACTCGAATGCCACAAACACTGCAACAAGTTCTCTTTTGTGTCTTATTGCACTTGAACAGAGAGATACATGCACAATTACACCAAAATCTTGGTTAGTATCCTCAAAAACTGCTGTCTGTGTCCTGTTTGTTAATTTAAGAAAAAAAGAGAGAGAGAGAGATGAGAGAGAATCACTCACTGCTCTATACGTTTTGTAGTTTTAACAAGGATTGATCTATATTTAATTTATACAGTGAAGACTTGCAAGCTGTCACTCTGACCTAAATCCGTTGGAACTTAATTATGGGTGTTAAACAGAAAAACAAACCTATAACCTCTAATTACAGTGGTTTTACGCCTGACTGCTAAGAAGTCAACAACAGAATGTATTTGAGTGACAAATCGTTGGATGAAATTGTACACTACTTAATATTGTTCAAAACAAGCTTATATAAATATGTTGGTTAATAATGAAACTGTCCCAGACACTTCTTCTCTTCCTATAGAATTGATTATTTTTAGCATGTTTTTATTTTTTTTTATTTTTTTAGCGATGTAGGATGATTTTGAAGTTGGAGGAGAAAATGAGATGAGAGTTTTTCGACATACCCTAACTGTCTTGAACCAGAATACACAGAGTTTATGCAGAGCTAGATAAGACAAGCATTCAAAGTTAAAAACGTGTATGTATATATATATATATATAT
>NC_133363.1:1358509-1389321 GCF_049309525.1 Garra rufa | reverse complement strand
TATCCTGCACAGAATGATCGTTATGTGTCTTAAGACCTCAATGTATCATCACAAGCTGCAGGGTTTCATTTGGTTTTGTTTGTGTATGATTTTTTTTTTTTTACTTTCAGAGATTTGGTGTCCATTGACTGCCATTATATGACTGCAAGGGTTTCGAGTTAAAAATCTTTGTTTGTGTTCTACTGAAGAAACAAAGTCACATACATCTTGGATGCCCAGGGGGTAAGCAGATCAAAATTAAATTTTCATTTTTAGGTAAACTGTCCCTTTTGGAAGTTCAAACTCAGGGCACCATAGAAGTCCACTATATGGAGAGAAATCCTGAAATGTTTTCCTCATAAAACATAATTTCTTTACGACTGAAGAAAGAAAGACATGAAGATCTTGAATGACAAGGGGGTGAGTAAATTATCTGTAAATGTTTGTTCTAGAAGTGAACTTCTCTTTTAAACATTTAGATATAGGTCACACACATATTTAAAGAAAAGTAAATAAAAAAAGAGCACTGAATTATCATATTTACTGACTATTGGCAAACACTTGCGGCCATAACATTGACAGCATATAGAGCAGCTTATGATGTATTAGTGCTATAGTTAGGTTTAGCTGGTTGACTGAGTGTGTGGTTTCGGAGGATAAAACTGTGTTTAGAACCTGAATCTGAGTGATATTAATACACTCGTGACACACACACATGCACACATTTGTTGTCTGCCTTGTCTGATTGTGATCGCTGTGTGTTGACGGGTTTTCAGGTGCACTCATACACTGACCGTCTAATAACCAATTATTCCCTCGCACACACACCTGTGACCCGAGCCCAGCACATCATGTCTGACATCTGACACACACACTGCACTTTCCATCCATCTTCTGCGTTCATGCACTTCCTCTGTCCGTCGCTGCCCACAAATCATGAGCTGCACTCTTCACTCTGACCTGACGCTCCAGTCTCAGCTTATACAGTATATATTTGATTTTTGGTTAAATAATATTAACAATAAGTGTAAATCTATCTACAGTGCCTTGCAAAAGTATTCATACCCCTTCATTTTTGTCACATTTTGTTTTGTTGCAGCATTATGTTAAACTGCTTTCAATTAGTTTTCCCCCACATCAGTTTACACTCCATACACCATAATAATGACAAAGCAAAAACTAGATTTGCACATTTTACACATTTATTAAAAATAAAACACTGAAATAAGTAGATTGCATAAGTATTCATACCCTTAACTCAGTGCATAGTTGAAGCCCCTTTACAGCCTCAAGTGTTTTTGGGTCTGATGTGAGCATCTTTGCACATCTGCATTTGGCAATTATCTGCCATTCTTTGCCTCACCTTTTCACCTCTCCATCTCTGTCAGCTTGGACATTTTCTAGAGTCCTAGTTGTTCCAATCGTCTTCCATTATGGAGAATGCTTCTGTCAACCTTCAATGCAGCAGATTTGTTTCTGAACTCTTCTCTAGATCATCGCCTTAACGCAAGTCTGTCACTGAGCTCTACAGGCAGTTATCTTGGTTTTTGCTCTGATATGCATTTTCAGCTGTTAGACCTTTTCTGAGAGGTGTGTGTCTTTCTAAATCAGACTCATTCAAATGAATTTGCCACAGTTTAACTCCACTCCAAGTGTAGGAACATCTAGAAGCAATATGAATGCTCCTGAGATAAATTTCCAGTGTCCCAGAAAAGGGATCTTTTCAGTTTTATATTTTTTCTAAATTTGCACAAATGTTAAAAACCTATTTTTTGCTTTGCCATTGTGGATTAGGGAGTGTATGATGTGGGGAAAAAAGTAATTTAAAGTAGTTTAACATAAGGCAGCAACATAACAAAATGTGAAAAAATGAAGGGGTATGCATCATTTTGCAAGGCACTGTATCTATCTGTCTGTCTATCTATGTATGTATCTATCTATCTATCTATGGTTATATGTTTACTGATTAATTAATTTACTTTTTAGTCTGGTAGTTGTTGGTCTGCGTTGCATTTGTTGAGGAAAAGCATTTCTCTGGGCATGACAGCGGGGTGTAACATGTCAATTTTCCAGCAAGCACTCCGGCTGCAATTTATATAATATACCATTTCTTTACAAATATACTTCTTTTTTTCTCTCCCTTGCACACACACACATAGTGACAAAGTGCAGTGCTAACACTTTTAGGGGCAAATTCAATTTTTCTTCCTTTTGAACCAGGCCACTAAATTGCGTTTCACAAACCTTCATGAAATGTTGGCGCAGTTGAGCTGACTGTCAATTCATGTTTGCCGTAATTGAATACTGTATATGAAAAGTACAATTTCAGCATTGGCTGTTTGGATGCATTGAGACGGTTGCCTTCCCTCACGACTCCTAAACGACGGCAGTGCTTTCATTGAGAGAATAATCACACGCTGACCAGAGCTGCAGGTCCCAGTACAACACAACACACGTCTGATGAATATTACATCAGTATTTGTGCTTGTAAATGGAAAACAGGACTTTCTAAAAAGAGATTCCAATGTAGCATCAGGTCAACAATGTAAACATGAATATTCACCATCAGCACCAGTGTTTTCATTGGAGAGGAACGAGACTATTATGACTTTAACAAACATGCATTTATTAAGTTCAGACACCGAATCCAAACACAGCGGACGGCTTTGTCACTAAGGTTTGGTTTGACGTGCAATTGCATTTAGGACAGAGAGTGAAAAAAGGGAAATCATGAACTGAATGCTGAATACTTGTTGTTCTCGAGGATGAGAATGAAATCAAACAAGCAACACTGACTTTCAATGAAACTGAAACATCATAAAGACCCCTTTGAGACATTTAGAGAGAGCCAGCAAGAAATAATGGTCATCAAATGTCCAAAGAAACTATATGATCTAGAGCAAGAACTGGGTAACATTGGCTTGCAAAGTTAATTATAGTGAGTAGAATGTCTAAAATAGACCATCAAAATAATTTTTCGATTGGTATTAAGTAATAAAACTTTATTAAAAACTAATATTGGTGAATTAAACACCGTGTGCAAAGTTCACTGTTTCTCATACAAATAATCATTGTGCCATATTTTAATATATATATATATATATATATATATATATATATATATATATATATAGATATATATATATATATATTACCATGTGAAGCCACACAAAGTCTTGATTTGTTCTTGCAGTCTGACTTGTTTCTGAATCTTATTATGATCTAATCTACTCTCTCTTATCACTGATTGGATAACTGCTAATGAGATGCGGAATATGAGGTAAGGCTCTGTCACTGATTGGATAACTGCTAATGAGATGCGGAATATGAGTTAAGGCTCTGTCACTGATTGGATAACTGCTAATGAGATGCGGAATATGAGGTAAGGCTCTGTCACTGATTGGATAACTGCTAATGAGATGCGGAATATGAGTTAAGGCTCTGTCACTGATTGGATAACTGCTAATGAGATGCGGAATATGAGTTAAGGCTCTGTCACTGATTGGATAACTGCTAATGAGATGCGGAATATGAGGTAAGGCTCTGTCACTGATTGGATAACTGCTAATGAGATGCGGAATATGAGGTAAGGCTCTGTCACTGATTGGATAACTGCTAATGAGATGCGGAATATGAGGTAAGGCTCTGTCACTGATTGGATAACTGCTAATGAGATGCGGAATATGAGGTAAGGCTCTGTCACTGATTGGATAACTGCTAATGAGATGCGGAATATGAGTTAAGGCTCTGTCACTGATTGGATAACTGCTAATGAGATGCGGAATATGAGGTAAGGCTCTGTCACTGATTGGATAACTGCTAATGAGATGCGGAATATGAGGTAAGGCTCTGTCACTGATTGGCTGATGTACTGCAGCATATCACAGCTTTTCAAATAATTTTATTTTATAAAATTACCTGAAGATCTCAAGCAGCTCGTGATAAATTAACACACGCATGCCTGTTTATTTAGATTTAATAGTAGTTTCTAGTTAAAGATTTCCCCAAAGGTTTTCTACTTCTCCCTCTCTTTCCGTACATTGGCTCTTAATGTATGACCATAAAATAAAATAAATATCTAATTGCTGATATTTCTACACAAACGCAGATGT
Organism: Garra rufa; assembly: GCF_049309525.1. Classification (NCBI taxonomy): domain Eukaryota; kingdom Metazoa; phylum Chordata; class Actinopteri; order Cypriniformes; family Cyprinidae; genus Garra; species Garra rufa. The sequence goes on along the minus strand of NC_133363.1, from coordinate 1,385,230 downwards.
TCAGAGGTGCCTTGTCATGGTCTAGATGTGATCACTTAACCTCCACTCACTGGCCATTATTTCAATGGTCTGTTAAAAGGTTTATTCTCACTTGACAACTATCCTCATTTCTAAATGTTAATTATTCAATATCATTAATGTTTTAACAAATCCTGCAGGACAGCGCTAATAGAGCTCAGAGAGACAGAGCGATTTTTCCCTGCGGTTCATAACTAAGTGTCCATTAAATATTACAGATATCTTCATTTTGCCCGTCATGATATGAATTTAAAAACTCTGTATGTGAATAAATTGATCATTTTTAGTCGTGTTCATCAATAATTACTAATTATTTTTCTCAAAATATTGCTGATACTGTATCTAAACCTCCAACAGTAAGTATTAAATGTGTAAAAATCTTGTTGCAGTGATCTCTCTTTGTGTTTTGATGTAAATGTCATTTCTTTTCAGAAATGTACTGTTACAATGTGTCCTGCTGGTGACATTTAAAGGAAAAATTGTGTCATTATAGAAAGACTGCTTGATTATGTCACTGACAAATCACAGATGCCTGTTCTTACTGTACTTGTTCATTTTCAGGCGATTATTAGTTACCGTTTCTGGCCCTACACTGCAAAAAAAAAAATGCTTTTCTAGCGTAGATTTTTTGTCTTGTTTCCAGCCAAAATATCTAAACATTCTTAAATCAAGAAGCATTTTCTATTGTTGTCTTGTATTCAGAAAAAAAGTCAAAATTAAGTGCATTTTTGCTTAAAACAAGCAAAATAATCTGCCAATGGGGTAAGAAAAATAATCTTGTTTTGTCTGTTTGAAATTTTTGCTTACCCCATTGGCAGAATATTTTGCTTGTTCTAAGCAAAAACTCAATTTTTTTTTTTTTTTTTTTTTTTTGAAAACAAGAAAATGATTTTTACTCGTCTAGAAAATCCTTCGCTGGGGTATATTTGTAGCAATAGCCAAAAATACATTGCATGGGTCAAAATTATTGATTTTTCTTTTATGCCAAAAATCATTAGGAAATTAAGTAAAGGTCATGTTGCATGAAGATTGTTTTGTAAAATTCCTCCTATGAATGTATCAAAATGTAATTTTTAATTAGTAATATGCATTGTTAAGAACTTAATTTGGAGAACTTTAAAGGTGATTTTCTCAGTATTTTGATTTTTTTGCACCCTCAGATTCCAGATTTTCAAATAGATGTATCTCGGTCAAATATTCTCCTATCCTAACAAACTATACATCAATAGAAAGCTTATTTATTGAGCTTTCATATGATGTAAATATCACTTTTTTTTAAAATGTAACCTTATGACTGGTTTTGTGGTCCAGGGTCATATTTTGTCTGGAAACAAGACAAAAAATCTAAGCTAGAAAAGCATTTTTTGCAGTGTAAACCTCCAGCAGTCCTGACATGACCTCTGACCTCCAGTACTCAAAGGTCAGTTTGTTGTTCATCACCAACCCTCAATGTCATCTACACACAGCGACTCTCGCTCTTGGAGAAATCTTGGAGAAGCGTGTCAGAACAGAATCACAGTGTTGTGGAGCTTTGTGTGGTTTCACATGGTAATAACACAGCTGTCTGTCTCAGTCAGCGCTGACGCTTGTCAGAATCTGTGCTTTTGCTGTCAATGATGGTGTATATTCAACGCGACCTCACGCCAATCTCTGCAAGCCATTATTACACAAACCACACCATCAGGAAATCTGTGACCCTACAGACCGCAAATCTGTTCCACCAAAATGTTCTACGCTTCTTCACGTCAACAGCAAACTCTGTTTGCAACTGATGCGAACTGGCATAATGACACATATTTCTGAGTGAAACAGAAAAATAATTGATTCATCAGCAGCTTACTGGATGCTGAAAAGTGTCTTTGTATGAGAGGTTGCTAAAATGGCCAAAGTCTTGTTTACTTTTGGAATAGCATGCACCGATAAATCATTCACAATTAGACCAAAAAGTTGTACCCATAACGGTAAACAGTCTATTTTTAATGTATATTGACTAAAAAGACATTTAAAAGAGTATTTGGTGGTTGAGCTGATTGCTGCCAAACACTACAACAGTAAATGAACACCAAACACCACAAGCTTTGACCCATTAGGATGATCCAGTTAGATGTTGTGACAGTTGTGTTGAAAGTGCAGGAAGTCTCATAAAAATATGTACTTCTGGGTATTTTTTAGCAGCACCGTTTTTACATACTTTACTGCATGTTTTGCGGCAGTTTCAGAAAGAAATGTCCACTGAGTGGTGCTAAAACACAGGTTCAATACGTGAACCCTGGCATGTATTGATTATGTTAATATAGGTACGAATTGCTGTTTTTTTATTACATTGCTTAAGGTACGTATTGCTGCGGTTCAGAGTTCAAATATCTGGGGACTGTTGCTAAAAGCCCTATCGTGTTGGAAATATGCCCTACAGCAAACCTAACCCTAAACCTACCCGATAGAGTTAACAAATGCAAAACCGATATAAAAACACATTTGTTGACGCCATTTGAATCTTCTTTCTGTGTAGATTTGAAGTCTTTTGTCGAACCGTACGGGATTCAAACCGGAGTTCTTCACCTCTCAAGTACATCTCTGTACTGCGTGAGCTACCGAACAAACCTACCCTCGACGAAAACCCATATATATGAAGCTGGATATGTCATGCTAACATTCAAAAGCATCAGTTTTCAAATCTCCCAGCATATTAAAATTGTTTTTAAGTCATAATATAAACAATTATATTCAAGTAACTGCAAAAAATTAGGCTTTATCAAACTCTGTAAATCATACTTTGTGTGAAAAGGAATAAAAGGTGTCTGACTGGTACTGCCTCTGGTGTTCTTTTCTTTCTTTCTTTTTTTTTGGAAACTGTAGTGATATGTACTTATTGGTACGCATTTTGCATCTTGCGAAAAAGTGTCCCAGGTACGTTTTTGTAGACCAGGTAGATTTTAAAGAATATATTTAAAAATATATACTGTAAAAGGTCACTTAAGAGACTTAAAGAAAAAACACTTGTATGATTCTTAACACATTTTTACATTTAAAGTTAATGTATTTTAAATGCACTAAATTGAAAAAAAAAAAAAAACATTAAAATGTGTAATTGCAAATATATTTAAATACATGACAAATTTAGTTGATCATACATGCTTATCAGTACTTTCAGCAGCACTTTAACCATATTTCAAAGAAGTAATCATGAAATTGCATAGAAAGATGTACATATGCTTTTAAAGAAGTTCACACAGTTTCTACTTCAATAAAATTTTACCTTTACTTAAAATATTTTAATCAAATGTTCAATTGAAATTGAAGTCGAAAATAAGTGTACTTCTTTAAGCACAAGGACTTAAGTACATCTTTGAAATATGGTTAAAGTGCTGCTTTTAAAATTTAGTGCATTTAAAATATATTAACTTTGAATGTAATATTGAATAACACACTACCGTTAAAATGATTTAGTAAAACTTTTAAGTGCAGTACACTTTTTAAAAGTGCAGTTAAGATTCATAAAAGTGCTTTTCTTTAAGTCTCTTAAGTAACCTTTTACTTCACATTACATTATCTACGAGTGCAACATTTAAGTATATACCTTAAAATACACATTCACCACAATTAAGCACACTCAACTGTCACAACTGGATCATCCTAATGGGTCAAATCTTGGTTGTGGTGTTTGGTGTTCATTTGCTATTGTAGTGTTTATCAGTTAAGCTAACCCTCAAAACAGTGGCGGCTACTGGTCTGTCAAATAGGGGAAGCTCATTTTCGGTCTACATCATAAAATTGTCTATTTATTTAAAAGTAAATTCTGCCCTACGTTCCTTTTCAAGAAAATAGTCTGTGACCCTGTCGTACCAACTAGGCGTCTTTTCCAGTGACTTTTCGTGTGCAGTTTCATATGAATGAATGATCTAAAAAAAATATTAAACTCTGTAAAAGTGAAACAAGGAATGTGGTGTATAATTGTGTGAAATGTATGATGAAAATCAAGCAATTTCGCCAAGCAAATATAAAGAAATAGGTTGCAGCAGTTTTTATTTCGACTGAACTTGAGAAATCCACGATGGGACTGAGCGGCCGCAGAGAGCGCGAACGAATAGCTTCAGCGATTCCTTATAGGACAAAATCGCTGTCAGTCAAAAGGAGATGCAATCTTTCGACAGACCCTCCAATCATCACGCAGAAGCTCAGCGTCCAGGCCAGCCCACTCCTCATTCACCCCCAGAGACGCTGAGCGTCCGTGGGCGGGACATAATCGCAGCGTTTATCCAATGACCGTCTAGTTTCAAAGCACTGAAAAAAAACGTTCAAAGCAGCCCCATTGAAGTCAATGGACGCTGGGCTTCAATGGGGAAATGCACTGTGACACTACGGGAATGTATGAGAAGAAAATCAAGTCAGCTGACCTGCTATATCTAACTGATTCTGAACGAATTCGTCTTTGAGATGAACGTTTTCTAACGCATTTTTAGTCAATAAAATGTTAATACAATAGTACGTAATTTGACCATTAATTTTGTGACATTATAGGGGAAGCTGAGCTTCCCTTGCAGTCTTAAAGAAATCGCCACTGCCTCAAAACCTCTTAAGTGTCTTTCAATGAGCTACAGAGCCTGAAGAACCCGATCTGAGTCTGAACATCGGGGTTCTCCTGATCTGGAAGTGTCGTCTGAAGCTCTGACCTGTTATTACCCGAAGTCGAGGGCTGATGTCAACATGTCGACTGCGGTGTGAAGAGCTGACGCTCGGTGGAGCTGATGAACTGCCGGTGAGGAGGACGAGGGAAATGTCACTTACGCGCTGGATCAAACCGGCTTCTTTCCTCTCAAAGCTAATGGAACTGTCATCTTTCCTCTGGCCGATAACGATCTGCTTTATATCCCCCGCAAACCGCCCGTCTCTCTCTCTCTGCTCTGGTCATGCAGGGAAAGCAGATGTTTCAGGAGGTTTGGGACTGATATCTGCCCTGTTCTCGGTCAAGGTTATTATACAGCCACTTCATTATTACTGCTGTTTGATAAGACCGGGCATCACTATTCCCATCGATTCCATAGGTAGGATTTAGGATTTGACAACTCCAACTTCAGGAAGTTTAGTTCTGGCATCCTAGCAACCACCTAGTCATGGTCAAACCCGCTCAGATGTTATTTTATTTTATTTTATTTTTGAGTGTAGCTCCTCCTTTAGCAACAACCCCATTGAAAGCCGTTCTAAAATGCATCAGGGCTGGTTCAAACTACATTTCAAGTTAGCTACAATCCCACTTTATGACAGATACTGGCGTGACACGTCTTCTCTGGAAATCCATAAACCCGCAGACAGTATCGTAGCGGAAATGCAGCTGGTGTTTGTCAAGGATATACTGTCAGGATACTTTCTAGTGGTAAACAGCATCTTTATTTCAGATCCAGCAGTACTCTTCTCCATCATCTGAAGGCTCTTCTTAAAGATCTTCCAATGTGCTTCAGTGAAGGACTGTGGATACTGTGGTCCAGACTGGCTATGCTACAAATTCACTACAGGTTTCAACTTATGTACCATAAACATCTTTGTGAGTTTTTCCATATGTATACAGTATGGTGATTATTTACGCACAGCGCTAGTTTAAATCATACAGATAAACATTATGATTCACCCAGTAGAGTTAATTTGGCTGAAATCAAACTGGGAAGATTTATTTTGCAGTTGAACATGAGATTCCTCTCTCTCTCTCTCTCTTTCTCTTCCTCTCTCTCTCATAATCGGATTTATAGTTTGCGAGGAGCCTATTTCTTGGTTATCAGCAGAGTTAAGAAAAGTTTCACAGGTCACACCAACACGACGAACAGGTAAAAAGGTGTGTGTGTGCGTTTGTCCTGAAAACCCCACGTTTTTCTCAATCTTTTTTCAATATTTATCATCTGGACGGCATTATTTCTCTTCCTGCTGTTTTCCTCTCTGAAATAAACAGCAGATAAGTGGATACTGCAGCCGGTAAGCCAGAGCTGTGCACTACGATAATGAAAACAATTACATACAGTATGACAGAAAGACAGACCGAGACAGACAGACAGACAGACACAAAGAATAAGAGACAAAGACAGAAAGGTGATGAGTAGTTTAAGGATTTAAAATATGTGTGCTTGTAAATGTGGTTCACTACAATACGGCGTCATCATGTAAATTCAAATGATTATGAGTTGCTATTGTATGACTTTTGTAGACTGCTATCATTAAACTTATATGGTGCATTTTGTTAATTTTGGAGCTTGACAGCATTGTATGCTAGTCCTTCTATAGAATAGAGCAGCCTGAACATTGTGGTAAATGTCTGCGTAAAGGCTCTTATATATATATTTCCATACTGAAATACACATCTAAACAACCAGTATATTGCACAGCTGACTTCTGTTTACCCCAAATGATGAACAATGAAGAAACAACAAAACAACAACAAAAACATTTTATTTAAATAATTTTAATTTCTGGGTGAACTGTCCCTTTAAGGTTTGACAGTAAACAGCCGCTGTTTTGGTTGGCCAGTGCAAGTATTTCACTCTGAAAACATTAGGTCTCTACATAATGAACTATTTCCTCGTTTGTAATGCTGAGGTCCTTCTTAAGGCTGTACAAAGACGTAAATAGTCTTCACGAAATAAATTCATCTGCATAATGCATCAACGCATCCAGGCCATCATCAGTCTCTGACTCAACGTTATCGCGGAGTCTGTCGAATTAAATTACACGGTAAGGTGATGTTATTGTCATGTTTTGCAAACGTTAACATTAATTAATATTAGTTTACTTAGCCAGTTGACTTGATTAAATGTAAAATGCTGACCACTTAACCTCTAGGTTTGTTGTTTTGTTTGGCTTGCTTTAATCGGTGTTGTGATTTAAAGCATGCTTCTGTTGGTTGTTATATTATTAATCGATCTTCTCAGTTTTGTTTATGGTTGTTATATCAAATTTCAGTGCTTTGTTGCGTGGGCCAAAATATCGGTACAACAGTATATATCATGTCTGCTAACTGACAAATATGTATTCACCATCATTGAGTCATGTCTGGCAAATATTCAACATCATTAGAATATAGTAGGCTACCCTAAGTACTTAAGAGGTAGCCTTGCTTACTGTACGTGTAAAGTGTTTCTACAAATTAATTTATATGCATTTTTTATTGTGCATGAAGCTGTTAAACTATTTATGTTGATACTAAACTTGGAGAATTGAAGGGATTTCTTAACCTCTTCCAGAGGACTTCAGTAACAGGCTTCCCCTGTCATTGATGTTAATATTAAAATAAATTAGAAATCGCAGTAATCCCTCTTGCAGCATCAGAAATGTATGAAATTTGGTGTGTTTCTTTAGAATGACCTATTTTCCATGTGTACCAAATTTTGTGAAGTTTAGCCATTGTGTTTACAAGAAATAGAATTAGAGTATTAGTCATTGTAGGCCTCACCCCAACATATCTGCTAAAAATTAAATTAGTTTAAATTATTTTATTTATTTATTTATTTATTTTGCCATGGATGTCTTAAGATGATGCATATACCAAATATTGTTTGAAATGGACAAACGCCTAGAACACGTTTGGGAAAAAAAAAAAAAAGTTTTAAAAAGTGGCAGAAAACTTACTGTGCTGAAAGAGATCAGAGAAGATAAGACTTTTATTCGAGTTAATAGCAATAATATTTTATTATAATGGCGATTTGTGGTTGCTTTTCACCAAATATGCTACAAACACTTGCTGTTATAGGCCTATGCTAAATTTCATCAAGATTAGTCATTCAATGCAAATCCATTTTAGTTGATTTATATGATGGATTTTTCATGGTATGGTTAGCACTTGCCCTGAAAAAGATACATATCAAATTGAATCATTTTTAAGATTTCTGCTAAGAAGAGAGGTTAAAAAACTTAATCTAGCAAAGTTTTTTTTTTTTTTTTTAACCATTGATCGATGCAGGATGGCTCCAACTGTATTTGTATTGAATGAGGGTGATTTTGCAGTGAAATATGAGAGGGTTATGAATGACGGTAAATATTAAGAGATCTAACCATTAGGAAAAAATCAGGTTTAATTGAGGTTTATTTGATTCTGCTTCTTTATTTTCCAATCTAAGAATTTTTGCCTTTATACTGTAGTTTGCTGTACTTCTAAAGGTCGAAGGCTTTCAGTCTGAGACAAAATAAGCTTATCTACTGACACAAGGATGCTCAAAGTGTTTTCATTCAAGTAAATGATCCCATTCAGTCTTTTATTAAAAAAAAAAAAATCTTTGTAGATCTTGGAATTATATTGAAATAGGTTCTAAATAATGAAAGTTAGGATCAACAATGAATATTATTGACTCGAGTCAGATACTGTGTGTAAAAAGGTAAAGGAAGTAATGAACATTGACTTTACAGAAATCTTACTAGATCTAGACTGAAAATAAGTTAGAAAAACAAAAGAAATCAATGGGAAGTCTTCAGCATGACAGAAAAAGAAATGTGTGTGTGTGTGTGTGTGTGTGTGTGTGTGTGTGTGTGTGTGTAGGTGGGTAACTGAAAGGCTGCTGGGAAAGCGTCAAGGGGAGTTGGATGATTGACTACTGTAATCAGCATTGTGACGATCCCACACAAACACACACCACCATTTACCTGCTTCACATCTATACAAACACACCAAAAAAATACAAATCTTTTTAAAGTGTAAAATTAAAAATAAATGCTTTGGGTATTGAAAACCCATGGATGACTATTGGACTATTGGTTGGTTCACCGCTCATGCTACTTTGATCCTGAGATAGGAAAATATGATTTCTAGAAAGTTAAATTCCTTAAATATTCAGTTTGTCCTTTCCTGAAGACTGAAGAACATGTTGTAAGAACATCCTAAAATGTATCCAGTGGTGCATGTTTAATGTTAGATTAATTATAATATAATGTGTTATAGATGATCCTCACACACACATATCTGTTGAGTGTGTGTTTGGTTTCTCCTGTCCATAGAGGGCAGTGTTGTCCTTCATTCTCATGGATTCTCTCACCTCATCCCGCTCTTTTTCTCGTTTAGCCCCATGCCATATTCAAATGCAACTTGATTAGATTTTTGCCCTTCCGCTAAAGAGGGATAACAGCATGAGAGAGAGAGAGAGAGAGAGAGAGAGAGAGAGAGAGAGACCACTGAAAGGGGAAAAGAAAAGAGCAGGACAAAGATGAAAATGAAAAGTGGAAATATCAGGAGGAGGGAATGAAAGAGCAAATAAACAACTGAATGTGGAAAAGATTAAGAAAATCCTGAATTCGAGAGAGAACAAAGAGAGAGAGGTTGTTGTTTAGGAACTGATTATTATTTGATGTGATATTATGCTATATTATAATTCTTATGAAAATATTAAAATGCAGAGCGCTTTCCATTAGGCTTTGATTTAAGGGGAAGAAAATACCAGCTTATTAAAAAAAAAAAAAAAAAAAATAGAAGTCCATGAAACTTAGAAACACATAATTATGGAACTTGGTCCCTTATGATAAAAAAAAAAAATAAATAAATAAATAAATGAGGACTGCTCCCAAAGCATTTATTAATCTTAATTCATGTTAAATAATAGTTGTATCTATTAATATTATTTAATAGATTTAAGCTAACATTAAATAATCACAGACTGTTGTTTTTTATTATATTAAAGGAATAGTTAACCAGAAATTAAAATCTGATGTAAATGCTCACCCTCAGGCTATCCTGTAGATGATTTGATTTTTTCAAGGGAACAGATTTGGAGAAATGCAGCATTCTTGCTCACCAATGGATCCTCTGCAGTGAATGGGTGCCGTCAGAATGAGAGTCTAAACAGCTGATAAAAGCATCACAATAATCCACAAGTAATTCACACCACTCCAGTCCATCAGTTAACATCTTGAGAAGACAAAAGCTGAAACAAATCCATCATTAAGATGTTTTTAACTCAAATACAAGTCCATAATCCATAAAAACACTTCCTCCAGTGATCTGGTCTGAATCTGGAGAGAAGTCTGCACAGACGAAGCACCGTTTACAAGCCAAAACAGCTCTAAACATATATGAGGGAGGATGTGAGAGACAACAGGAGATAGAATTGTTCACAGGAGGAAGCGCTATTATAGACTTTAGTTTAAAAAAAATGGATTGGATGGATTTCAGCGTTTCAGCGTTTGCCTTCTGAAGATGTTAACTGATGGACTGGAGTGGTGTGGATTATTGTGATGTTTTTATCAGCTGTTTGGACTCTCATTCTGATGGCACCCATTCATCCTAATTTTGGATGGACTGAGGATGAGCTCATTTTTAGATAATTTTTATTATTTAAGAGTAAGCTACTCCTTTAAAGGGGCTATATGTAACTTTCCCCCCAAAATAAATGTAACAATAGCCTTTTTATTTGACCATTTATGACTCAAACATCTCCTGATGAGCATACTGACACCTTGTCAGCTCACAGTGGGTGCACCTATAAGCCTTTATCCTATTTTTCCTATTTTCTGTCGGGTCGGATTTTTCGCGCGCTGTCTGCGGATGTCTTGTGAAGTGTGTACGTACGAGCGCGCGCTGCGAGAGCGAGCAGAAAGGAAGAGCAGTTCCGTTTTTTGGCCACAGGTGTCAGTCACGAGTTTAAATTTCAGAAAGTTACATATAGCCCCTTTAACTAATGTGAAAAAAACAACAACAACAAAAAAATAGCTTATGAAACAAACTTAACATTGGCTAATGCATTAATGAACGTTAACCAATGTAAAATGTCACTGCATCTTAATTTAATTGCCAAATGGTAAACATAAACATAATAGTCCTCCAAATAATGTTTATGACTTAATTGCCAAACTGAACTTTGACACATACATTGACTCTAATAATTATAACCAGACAATAAGTGTGTGCCTAAATATTAACATGTAATAATGATGAAGCAGAATGTATGCATTGTTTTTTAGATTAGACATTACATTTAATTATACTACAGGGCCGTTGAATGCTTGAATCTGATTGGCTGGCGAACGTTCTAGAGGTGTACATTATTTTCAGGGAAACGCACGGCGAACGTAGTTCCAGGCAGTTTGTGACCGCAGTGCATGTCTATATCACTTCGCCACACGATTTCAGTTATTTCAAAGGTCCTTACAGCCCAAAACAGCAAAATAACCAAAAGCTACAGTGACACTGGCAAAACTCCCTGCTAAAAAAACAAGCATATTCTGGTTAGGTATGTTTTGGTGCTGGGATGCTGGTTTTAGCTGGATTATGCTGGTCCTTGACCAGCAACATGACCAGCATAAACCAGCAAAGGACCAGCATTAACCAGCAAGAGACCAGCATAAACCAGCAAGAGACCAGCATAAACCAGCAAAAGACCAGCATAAACCAGCAAGGGACCAGCATAAACCAGCAAGGGACCAGCATAAACCAGCAAGAGACCAGCATAAACCAGCAAGGGACCAGCATAAACCAGCAAAAGACCAGCATAAACCAGCAAGGGACCAGCATAAACCAGCAAGAGACCAGCATAAACCAGCAAGGGACCAGCATAAACCAGCAAAAGACCAGCATAAACCAGCAAGGGACCAGCATAAACCAGCAAGAGACCAGCATAAACCAGCAAAAGACCAGCATAAACCAGCAAGGGACCAGCATAAACCAGCAAGAGACCAGCATAAACCAGTAAAAGACCAGCATAAACCAGCAAGAGACCAGCATAAACCAGCAAGAGACCAGCATAAACCAGCAAGAGACCAGCATAAACCAGCAAGAGACCAGCATAAACCAGCAAGGGACCAGCATAAACCAGCAAAAGACCAGCATAAACCAGCAAGAGACCAGCATAAACCAGCAAAAGACCAGCATAAACCAGCAAGGGACCAGCATAAACCAGCAAAAGACCAGCATAAACCAGCAAGGGACCAGCATAAACCAGCAAGAGACCAGCATAAACCAGCAAAAGACCAGCATAAACCAGCAAGAGACCAGCATAAACCAGCTAAAACCAGCATCCCAGCACCAAAACATACCTAACCAGCATATGTTGTTTTTTTCAGCAGGGCTAATACATACGGTAAACAACAGGATAAAAACGACAGATTATGTCCATGTTTCTTCTACAATATTACATTTTATTATGTACGGAAAGCACAAACTCTATTTCTCTCGCTCTCTCTCCCTCACAGACGCACACACATACAGTTAGCACTCACGTTAGCATTCGTGCTAATGTTGTTAGCGCATCTCTGACGATAAACAACTTAAAAACGACATGACAGTTCTCACGCGAGGTAACAACGGCGTGGTCTTGAAGAAAATGAACTTAAAGTTTAACTGCCAGTCACCTTTGAGAGACACAGACTTGAGAGAGGTAATTTACGATCTTAAACTCTCTCCCTCCCGTCTGCTTGTCTGACGGTCTGTCTAAACTTCATTATTAACTGCATTAGTTTGCTATCAACGGCTCAAGCGTCGTTACTAGGTCTAAAATGACGTTTTGGAACTAGCAGCGAAGCTGTTGGATGAGCTGCGTTAGAAATTAATCCTACTCACAATAGCGTTTTAAGGATAAAAACCGGACGAATGTCTTGAAATATATCATTTGATCGATGTCTTGAGGTGTGGTAACTCTAGTATAAGCGGAATAATTGACTTCGGGCCGTAGAATTCTTAGAAAATAATGCACACCCGAGGTGTAACGGCCACTCCGCTTCGAGTCGTGACCCCATCACCACCTCGGGTGTGCATTATTTTCTAAGAATTTTACGGCCCTTCGTCAATTATTCCTTACAAAATACATAAAGAGAAGGGGACGTATGGTTATTCACATACAGTAGATTCTTGTCAATCAAAGTGCTGTCAACAGTCGAAATGTTTCAGATTTTCTTTCTAACGGTAATTCGTTACGAACTGTTGACTTTGGAGTTCTGACAGTTCTGAGCAAATGCTATGCTAATTAATATTCCTGGGATAATTAATATTCATGAGATGAATGTCATTGTCAAAATCTGTCTGTCAGCCACACAACTTGTTCATTGTGACGGCGGATCTTCTCTCTCTATCTGTCTGTCTCTCTCGTACTCCAGGCACGTTATATCTCACCGGTGACTTTTGATCTTATAAACAATTCATCATTTAGCACAACAACCGCGCTCGTCTGTAAACACGCACCATCTGTGTGACTCTGACAGACAGAGGCGCAGACAGGCACCTGGCCAGAGCCACTTCGAGAGCGGCTCAGCCCCGCGGCGACCGACGCGTTTGGCGTCTGCGTTTCGCTACAACTTGAGCGCTACCTTTGAGCCAAAACGGCCCTCTCTCCAGAACCCGGAGCTTGTTGTGGCTGCCAGCTGCGAGAGGCAGAGGTCGAGGGGCAAAGGTCACGCACGTCAGCGCAGATCGTCGCCAGCGGCGGAGGCCGTCAGGGTCTCGCTCATCTGTCGGGAGGAAGGCAGCCACGCGTGTGTGTCTTTTGGTAACAGCGTTCGCGCGGGTGGTTTTTCCCTCAGGCGACTCGATGAGAATATTACAGAAGCTCTTTCACAATCACTTTATTAGTTTCCCCACAGTAAACGTGTCTTTATTGAGTCTCCGGCGATTCGGTGCAGGGGAAGCTTTCTGCTTACCATTCAGGCCTTGTGTCGGATGAGCAGACGAGTCCACAGAAACACACGGGAATTAGTGTGCCTCACTTCTATGTGAAACCATAGCAGCTCCTGAAAGAGTTTGGATGCTGAAAGGTGTGTGAATTTCATTATAATAGAAAACTAAATAAAAGAAGACGGACATTTAAGGGGGTCATCGGATGCAAAACTCACTTTTACATGTTTGAACATTAATGTGTGTTGGCAGTTTGTGTACACAACCATCATACAATGATAAAAATCCACCCAGTGGTATTTTTTTAATCTTTAAAAGTAATATCCCCTTTTTAAAATCAGCTCATTCTCAGATTCTTGTGGGTGTGACGACACACAGACAGAGGCCCCTCCCACGATAGTTGATTGACATGAGCGCCTTACCTTAGCCCCGCCCTCACCGAGTTGAAACAGTCCGACTCTGATCGCCATTGTGTGACTCAGCTGCAGACAAGAATGTCTCCGATTGAGTGATTGAGGTGTTCTGTTGTTGGATGTAATAATGAACATAGCAGTCGTCATCAGTGGTGGACAGTAACGAAGTAGTTGTAATTCGTTACTGTACTTAAGTACATTTTTCAAGTATCTGTACTTTACTGGAGTAGTTTTATTTTGAGTAACTTTTACTTTTACTTCACTACATTCCAAAGCATAATATCGTACTTTTTACTCCACTACATTTAATAAAACATGTCGTTACTCCTTATAATATATTACGTGCTCCGAGACGCAGAAGCAGTGTCTGATTAATGAACAAACTGATTCTTTTCAATCGGTTCGCAAATCGCCACAAGCGATTCATTCACGAATTGGACTGATCCAATTGCAGCTGTTCAAACTCACTGATTCAAATGAGCCGTTTAGAGCGAGTCTCCAGTCATCTGAATTCACAAATAAGAACCGGGAGATTGTGAGCGCGCGCGACTGATGCTGCGAAAAGTAAGATATAATGTCGAGTTTTAGGATTAATTATTGCAACTGTCAGTTGTTTGCGAACTAAATCTGCTGTAAAGGGTGATGTATTTAAGCCCGCTGAAATGATTAAATGCAGACACATCATCAACATCGTCTCTTTTTAGGTAAAAAAACGAAACATTAAAATAACACAGATTAAATCAAATAACTCATAACGTTACACGTTCATATTCCTCGCTGCTGTAACCTCAACAGTTTTATTAAAATGCTACGCATTTAGCCCTATGTGACGTCTGTTTTTATATTGTTTATTAACGGTATACTTTTTTATATTGTTTGAATCAACTAGCCTAATATACAGAAATAAATGTTTATTCATAACCATACTGAAAATAAGTAAATATTGTTAGCTGATGCTAACGTTAACTGTCTAGCTAACAAGCTTGCTGGTGCTAAGTTGAGGTAATTTTCAGATATGAAGTCCAAATATTTATAATCAACCACCTAGACAGATTACATCTGAGGGAAAAGAAAAGATGTGATGTTCAGATGGTAACTACAGAAATTATCAAAGTGGGAAGTGATGCCCTCTGGGGACATTTGGCCAGGGGTGTTTTTACACCACAGACAATGTTTGAGAAAAAAGAAAAATATTATGAAAATATAATTACATTTTTCTTCCTAACTTCAGGCCTTATTCTCATATAATTTATAACTGTGCCGTTCCGCAAAATAACAAGCTTTAAAACACTTTTCTTACTGGTGAAAATGAGATGGTTAAATCAGTTTTCTCTCAGGTAACGTTACAATGCAATGTAAGCTTCCCAGTGAACATTGTCAACGTAGACCATATCAACAACAAAAATCTATCTTGACTCCATATAGGCTAATGGTTATTTTGGGAAAAACCAAGGCTTATAGTAGGATTATAAAAAATATATATGCTAATATAAATTTATAGCCTTTATAAAATTGCAAAATATGTCAGTACTTTTTTACTTAAGTACACAAAAAATGTAGTACTTTTGTACTTTCACTCAAGTAAAATGGAAAAAGGAGTACTTTTACTTTTACTGGAGTAATATTCTATTATACGTATCTGTACTTTTACTCAAGTACTTGATTTGTGTACTTCGTCCACCACTGGTCGTCATTTAGTGAAGATACAGAGGAAAACGTTACTTTCGTTTTTGAAAGGAAAAGCGTCGATACCGATCTGCATATGCATCTATGTTCGTGCGAATCGTTCCTGATGCAGCTTCACCCACAGCAGAAGTGAGTATAAAGGTTTTTATGCATCTTTGTGAATGGTCTTTCTTAATAATGTGCTTGTTGGCAAGTTTCAGTGCTAAATGTGGCTAAAGTAAACATCTTATAAACATCTCATAAACATCTCATAATCCCAGAGAGGGGCAAGCAGAGCTTGGTGGCATTTAAAGGGGCCATGTCTTCAAATGAGTTTTTGCAGGTGCTGACAAGCAATGTTGGGGGTAACACATTACAAGTACGTCATTTACGTTATCAGATTACTGATTACTTTTTAATTTCACTTTTGGTGTGAACATTTGCCAAAAATATAACTTTTTATTTTAAAAACAAACAAGCAGGCCAGATGATAAAATGTATCACAAAATTAACGTAACACATTATGCTTCATAAAAAAGTAACGCAGTTGCTTACTGTTTTAGGGAATAATGCAACACTGTAATGCACTACACAACTGACAAGCATTTGCGAGAGACTAAAATATACTTGAATGTCATTTCTATTGAAACAATGTCACGTATTTCAATATTTGTAACAATGCAGTAGCAATTTAGTGCATTAAATATATACAACTTTAAATAGAACATTGAATAACACACTATTTAAAATAATAATCAAGAACTTTGGATACACTGTAAAACGTTTTCACCAGATTCAACTTAATAACCTAAGTTCAGCAGCTGCCTTATAATCTACAAGTCATTTTAACTCATTACAATAAAAATGAGTTGATTTAACTTGTGAGTTGAAATGACTTAAGTTGATTTAACTTAGAATTTTAAGGCAGCTGCTAAACTTAAGTTTTTAAGTTGAAACTGGTGAAAACTTTTTACAGTGTAATATATTAGTCAACAAATCAAAATAAGCGCACTTCTCTGAAAGATTGTTAAAATAATGCTTTAAAATCAACTTTAAATTAAAACGTTTAGTTTATCATTACAAAGGACACTTTTTAAAAGTGTAGAAACAGTCAAGAAAGTTATAACAGTCACCAGCCTGTTATAGGACTGAAAGGTTAGGTGTTGTTCTCTTCCTCACCAAGGGGGGCACTAGAGTGCTATATTGGCGCTATAAGTTAGGCCTGGGTATAGAAGAAGGAAAAAAACCCAATGGCTGGAACATGGCCTTAACAATGTGGTCATGCTTGGTTTTTAGGAAACTTGTGGTTGTGCTCAACTAAAATAAAGTAAGGCTGGCTTTTATATGAAATGTATGTTTAATACTGTATTGCATTTGAAGTGTTTGGTGAACATTTGTTATGGTTTGTTTCCATCTGACTTTTGTAGAAAGATTTTGTAGCCATGGTTCAAACTCTGAGTCCTTGTTGAGAAACGTATGTTTTGTGCTCAACTACAAGTAAGTTGATGTTTGGTATGCAATATATGTTTAACTTATTGGAAGTGATATTGGAATATTGAATGTGATTTTGTTTATTTTTCTAGAAGGACTTTTTAGTATCTGGAGAAATCTGGTGCCTTATATGTAGACTGTGGAGGAAGTTTGTAATCCCTGTTTGTCCACAAAGATCTACATTTTTGCCTTTATCCATCATTCTTGGAAAGGTTTTCCAGTTTGCTGGCAACTTTATCAAATATATTCACTAAGATGGACAACTAGGTTCGACTATGGGACACATGGACGGGATACCAGATAAGCTTTTAATCACTTTCGCACGTCTCATTCCTCATCAATGGACAATTTGCTTTGGATTCTAACTTAGGTTTTGTGTGTATGTTTGTTTTGATTTACTGTAGGTATTTCTAAAAAAAGTTGTGATTTAAGATGTGTGGTTAAGATTTTTTTCTAAATATAAAATATCTGTTTAGCATTCAATAAGTGACTCTGATTTTTTGTCTTGTTAAATTAACTATTTTAGTGTAATCGGTTACCTTTTTACAGTGTATAGTAGTTTATGCAGTTTAGTTAAACTGGAGACTGTTATAAAGTGTTTTTCTTTAAGTTACTTAAGTGGCCTTCAATTTCATTAATACTGTATTATCTGCAAGCATTTTTTTTTTTTTTTATAATTTTAAGTTTCGAAGTACACTACAAGTGTACATTCAATACAATTAAGCGCACTTCTATTTCACAAGGGGTGCTTATGCAATTGCTCTACAAATTTCTCTGTTAAACAGATGTTTAGCACATGACATTATTTATTTTTGGCTATCTAATATAGTTTTGCAGAAAATGCGAATATTGCCAAATACCGAAGCTATACCAGCACTGAACCGCACTGATGCATTTTCACATTGGGAATTTTTATAGATATATTGGCACGTTGGAGAATATGAGCAGAATGGACTGTGAAGCTTCCACATGAGAGTCAGCACGCTGAAGGATCTGGAGGGATTCTGTAGGGAGGAATGCTCTCAGATCCCCTGCCATATGTTTATCAACCCTATTACGCATAGGAATAGACTCAGAGCTGCTGTCTTGGCAAAGGATGCAAGTTTACCAAGGGTGCCAATATTTGTGGAGGGCACTGTAGTGACATCAAACATATTATCACTTTTATATGTTTATTTGGAAGTGTTTACCATAATAGAATTGTAAGCATTTAAACAGCATTGAAGATACTGATTCATTCAGGCTAAGTGTACAGAAGTCCCAAGTGTGTAAATGCGTCAGTTAGTTAAATGTTATTTTAATTCAAGAAGAAATTGGTACTTGTATCAACCATTTAGACTATTTTCCAAAAGTGTTTCCATATGACAGTATTTTCCTACTGAACACAAAATAAACTTTAAGTCATTTGTGCTGTATAACAACAGCTCATAATGACCATGGTTGTCTAGCTGCAACAATTATAACCATAAATGAAATAAAAGCAGTCCATGCATCTCTGGCACTTTATATTAAAGGAATCGTTCACCCAAAATGAACAGCTGCTGTAAATGTGCTCCCCCTCAGGCCATCCAAGATGTAGATGAGTTTGTTTCTTCATCAAATTTGGATTTAGCATTCCATAACTTGCTTAGCAGTGGATCTCCCGCGGTGAAAGGGTGCCGTAGACAAATGTGGTTCCTAGAGACGACCAATGGAGAAGGTGTTGATGGATTCTAGACAGACAGAGACAGACAGAGAGCCAATGGTAGAAAGTGACACCGCTGGCACTGGAGACCGAGTCCGACCGAGTTTCGTTGAAAACCGTCTGGGGTGGAGATAGAGTGGCCGAGGACTAGAGCCGCTGACACCAAGGACAGAGGCGGAGCGGAAGGGAAGGAGGAAACTGCTAAAGCAACTTTACAGTAATAAATAGGACAATAGTGTGTCAATAATGCAAAAGGACAGCATTAAAGACTCAATTTTCAGTTTAAAGGTCCCATATTGTACACATTTCTGGAGGTTTATTTTAGTTGTTGATGTCCTTAAGAATATATATTTGCGGTATAAGTGCCAAAATCCATCTCAGTATATTTTTACAGCTCCTTTTTTAGGAGCTCTGTCAAAAACAGGTCAATTTTGGCCCATCTAATTAATATTCATGAGCCTCTCTTCTGATTGGCCTGTTGTTTTCTGAGTGAC
The DNA here is from genome assembly GCF_049309525.1 of Garra rufa. Classification (NCBI taxonomy): domain Eukaryota; kingdom Metazoa; phylum Chordata; class Actinopteri; order Cypriniformes; family Cyprinidae; genus Garra; species Garra rufa. Next base: position 1,365,901 of record NC_133363.1, on the reverse strand, counting down.
GCACAGCCAGGCCAATCACAGGTAACTACGGTCATGTATCGTTGTAGCCGAACCCAGAGCCATAGAGAGAGCCTAGCCTGCTGATACTCAACAGGATATTTCAGAATGATCATTAATGTTTTTTTCTTTTTCAAACACCGAATGCAGTAAGCTACATAACTGTTGCTTTAGTAAAGCCCCTTTCACAATGCACGCTGATTCTGGAAAATTACGGGAATGAGCGCTGTGTGAACAAAAGCCAGAACCATAAAGGCAGTGTTGTAGTGATTGATGCACTTTATCATGCGACTCTTCACGACGAAAAAATAAGTGCAAAGTGTAATGAAGCGGCGATCAGGCAGAGCCAGCTCCTCACTATCAGCGCTGAAGCACAGTTTGTTCAGGTTAGTTTCAGTTTAGTGAAACGTACGCGTCACATTACATCTCACATCCAAACGTCACATGTCTTTATGGGTTGTGTGTAAAGCACGCACAGATTCCGGAAAACAACTGTGAATGAACCAAATCAAACAATTCCGGAACAAATCATGGGAAACATTATCCGTGTATTTACCGGAATCGCTGTGTGAAAGAGGCTGAAGTTGACGTGCCACTGGTCTCTTATATTCACGTTGTTCTGAAGCCTGTGCACTGATGTAGTTCCGACATCTATCGACTGAACAGGGTTTTCTCGACTTGTTTTCGTGTTGTTGTTGCTTAGCAATGTTATGGACACGATATTGTCTGGGTTTGACAAAAGGAGGGTGGGACGGTGGTTGGTGACTGAAGGCGGTGTCTGAGTAGATCGGACGTCACATCTTTGCGGAAGTCACAGTGGCTTGTGAAAAGAAACAGCTACTTTAAGCAGACTGTGTGCAGTTTACTGTGGATTGACTGTTTTGAAACTCGGTAGTTACATAGCCCCTAGACCTCAGTTATCATGAAAAAAGCCAGGAAATTTCGATTTTGACAATATGGGACCTTTAAGGCAGTTCATCATTGAATTCAGAGATGTCATCATCCAGCTCAGTTTGGTTCAAATAGTATACAGTATCGCTGGAAATTAAGTGTACCCAACTAAGCAGGCCAGAGGCGACAACAGCAAGGAACCAAAACTCCATTGGTGACAGAAATGGAGAAAACAACATTGGGAGAAACCAGGCTCAATCAGGGGCCAGTTCTCCTCTGGCCAGATGAACCAGCAGTTTGTTTCATGTTGCAGCAAAGTCAATGAATTGAGACCGTTGCCCTGATCTGATCCAATACATAGAAAAACAATTTAGTATGAACAGATTTTTTGTTCTTTGGTAAACTATTTTTATGTGATGAGCTACAATAATCTAAACTGTAGTTACTCTGATAGGATGTGTGAACTGATCTGATAAGGAAGGAAAGGAAAGGAAAGGAAAGGGGGTGAGTGAGGCCAAGTATGGTGACCCATACAAGGAATTTGTGCTCTGCATTTAACCCATCCAAGTGCACACACACAGTAGTGAACACACACACACCGTGAACACACACCCGGAGCAGTGACAACAACATTATGTCATAACAACATTAAATCATATTCACACATCTAGAAGTGACTCAAGTGAACAAATTCTTTTTATCGCAGCTGTTAGAATGTGTCACGTGCATGCACAAATTGAAGACCAAGTAGACGAATGAAGTTCATGGAGACTACCGATGGAGAAGGAGCTGATGGATCCCAGGGCACAGACAGAGAGCCAGAGATTGAGGTTGACCAAGTCACGGTGACGAGCGCTAGGGGCAGATCCAGAGTGAATAAGGACTGAGGTGGAGTCAGTGTCACAAAGGACAGAGGCGGAAAGGTGGAAACCACTAAAGCCGAAGGGAAAGACTGAGCGTAGTGGAAGGCTAGTAAGTCTGTGGCATGGGCAGAGTGACGAGTGACCAAGGGGGAGTCGGTGGGACGAGGGAACCCGGTGGAGTCGCAAGGCTAAGAGTCTCTGGTGGAGCCAACAGGTAGAAGGGCCAAGGTGGAATGAAGGGATCAGAGGCCAGAGGTGGAGCCATAGGATCCCTTTCGCTACGGTGAGGCCTATGCTATGGACGTGCAAGCCTTTCGCTGCTCTCAGTCTTTCCGCCCCCTTGGCTGCAGCAGGTTCCTCCTTCAACTTTGACTCTGTCCTTGGTGACACCGGCACTCTAGCTCCATCCCAGACGCTCGTCGCCACGACTCATTTGGCTTTGGTCGGCCTCAGTCTCCAATGTCAGTGGTGTCGCTCTGTACCATCGGCTTTCTGTCTTCACCCTGCTAAATCTCCATCGGTCGTCTCCAGGAACTTGATTCATCTACCTTGTCTTCAGTCTGTGAATTTAGAAGTGACTCAAGTGAACAGATTATTTTTTATAGCCACTGTATGTTTGTTTTTTTCCCTGTAAATCTAAAACTCTGTCTTTGATTCACGAAAGTGTCCCGTCTGTGTCCCGCGCTGAACTACTCCAGCTGTCTGCTTCCCCTCGCGTTCAGTTTGAGCGTCAGATGGAGGGATTGTTTCCTCTGATCGTGGCACATCAGACCTCTGCCGCTCTGCACATGGATAAAATATGTCTGTACATATCGTTTCTGACAGTCCATAGATCAGAGGGAATGAGGGAGACAGACAGGTATAAGGAGTTTCCCGCTGTTTTGGTGAGGTTAATGGACACCTCATGAGACGTCTGTCCACTTTAAAACTTAAATTTGTGTGTTGCCAATATGTAAACATGGTCACAATCAAACTAGCATTGTGTTTGTGGTCCTTTTTCCAGTGTGGATGGTATATTTAGTGGGCTGTGGAAGGAAACGGCTGTAATACAGACTACAGTGTGTTCAGCTGTGAAAGAGATGAACCAGGGCCAATGTGAGAGTTCAGGCCAGTGCTGCATTTATGACACCAATTCAGTTGCCAGAGAGCAAACAGAGGAATCAAGCTGTCCATCCAGTTCGTGAAACCTGTCGGAATGATTCGGTTACATTGGTTATTTTGAGGAATTTATTAGTTTTTTTCGCTCATACTAAATAATAATCCAAATGTGTTTTGTGTGTGTATATAATCAGATGTCGTTTTCAGATTTTTATTCTGGGTCCACACAATCTTCTATGTGAAAAAAAAACAAACAAAAAAAACACAAACTGCATTCAGAGGGTTCAATCAGCAAAGATCATTAACCTTTATGGACGGCCACTCGCGTCTGAGCAATGGCTTCCTCTGACTCACCGCCAGATCAACCTAGCGTGCTAATGAAGAACATTTAGATGCTGGATGCTAATGGCTGAGGAGGAAGGATAACCTTCTCTTGATCTGTTACCTCTGAGAAGATGAGAGGCTAATAATGATAGAGAAAGAGATATTGAAAGATAAGGATTCAAAACGAACAAAGACGAGTTCGATTAACAGCTGGATGAGAAATAGAAATCCTGTATCTCACTAATAACAAAATACCCAAACCATTCTAATGCAATGGCTTTGATGGGAGTTTACTATGTTTTTTTGGGAAAAAAATGGCACATAAATATATGATCAGTCAAAATAATCAGTATAAAAATGGTACAACAGCTTAGGACCATTCATGTTCAAGTGTAATAATGTATAATCTGTGTAATAATTTCTCATAACATTCTACTAACTGTACATTATCCCTTACATAAGTATAGTTTAAAGTGTTTGTTACCAAATAAGAGTGTTTTACTCTGAAATGTGTAATTAGCTAACAAAATACAATGGTACAAACCAAACCGTGAGACATTTGAACCGTTGATCTGCAAACACAGATGATCCTGTGAATCCAAATGGATGAACACAAACTCAAGACACCTTACTTAAGGAAACTCAAACCCTGCAGTCTGTCCTCTGATTTATATAATGACTTTCCTGTTTAATATCTCACCGCTGCTTCTGTTATGACTGAACGTTTCATATATTATGACCACTTTTTATGGAAAGTAATTGGTATTGCACAGTAATCTCTCTCATAATTGCTTGCAATTTAGGGTTATTAGCCAACTATTATTAAGTGGCACCTTTAAAATAACGCAAACTAGTGGAGAAATAAATGTTCTAATTCAAATAAAGCTAAAAACAATACAAAAACCTCACTAAGCTGAGTCTATAAATCTGAATGACTTTAGTTTTTATATTTTCTATCTTTGTTGGACTCTGTGTCTTTAACCCTATAAAGCAACTATATCATATTTAATGCACACATTTCTAAGGCTCTAAATGGTCAACATGATCAAACTTCTATGTTTTTCTTTGGCATCATGAAGCACCTTTATTTTTAAGAGTGTGGAGAGATGATCTTCCCAAGCCTCCAAAACATCTCTCAATCACCATTGCATTATATATTTGGATCATTTCAATCTCATCTTGCTAAGACTAATATTATTGGAGATATAGAGACTGATAGTTATATAATTTTATGTCAGTATCTGCTGTGCTGTTATAAACTGTTATACAAATTTGCTGTTATATAACTGCATAAATATCCTCATCAAATGCCATATTTGCTCAGTTTGAGTCTCTGAATTAAACTGAGATGATTTTGTCCTGCATATTTGCATTAAATCAGAGCCTTAAAAGCCTAATGGACCAAATTTGGCACCACACATGTGCATGTATTGTGTGTTGACACAAAGTATAACAATTTCAAAAAATAATATTTCCTGACGATTATTTAATGTCATAAATCCCATGCATTGCACAAGATAAAACCAAGCAGATACTGTAAGCTAAATTACAAAACAAAGCTTAAGAGAAACATGAGCATTACATATGTAAGTTAGCTTAGCGACCAGATCTCTGAAGAGTTCCTTCCTGAAACGAGAACAATACAAAGGCGAATCCAAAGCGAACTGATCTGAACTCTGGAGTCAGCCTGAACCTGTGTGATGTTTGCTGAGGGAGTCCTCAGGGAGTCTGTGGGCAGACACGAGATACGTCTGACCTGTAGACCACAAACCAGAAAGCACACAGCGATCTTCTCAGAAGACATGGGACAGATACTCACTCTCGAATGACTCTGCGGCCCGACGGTCTTTCACGAGCAGCAGGATTTCCCACACTCGGTGTTGACGTTACAGGAATCCGTGTTAGCGTGAGAGATCTGATGCTAGCGTTAGCTTTGAAGTCTCTACGCCAGCTGGCAGAAGATGCTGTCGGTCTGTGGAAACTAGCAGAAAATTGACTGCTGAAAGACTGAAAGTTCACGGAGGAAACATTACCTTTTCATCACTCTGAGTGTTTTGAGGTTGCTATGATCATCAGACTGATTTCTGTCTGATACAGAGAGCAGATCGTTGCAGAAAAGCTACAATCCTCCGTTGATTCATACGAGTGTCATCCGTGCTTTTCCTCACAGCCGTAATTCGCCGGTGCTGATCAATAAGTCCATCGCAGGATCTTGAAAAATGATCGTTGTCACAGTATAATACCAGAACGTCGCTATCAGAAGAAGCATCAATATCCCGCTGTTATTTACGAATCCAAAGGTGATTATTCATCGATATGGTTAGCGAGCGCCAGCGTGTTCATCTGTAAATCAACTTACTCTGGGCTGGATGAACATTTTATTATTTACGTTATCGATGGTTTGAGTCATTTTAGTCATAATAAATCACAATTAAGTTCACAGTGGCCATATCTTAGGATAAACCAGCAGTGGTACAAATAATATAGCACATACAGTGCCTTGCGAAATTATTCATACCCCTTCATTTTTTTCACATTTTGTTAAACTACTTTAAATACTTTTTTTCCCCCACAAAAAAATAGGTTTTTAACATTTGTGCAAATGTATTAAAAATAAAAAAAAACTGAAAAGGTCCCGTTGCATAAGTATTCATACCCTTTTCTGGGACACTGGAAATTTATCTCAGGAGCGTTCAAATTGCTTCTAGATGTTCCTACACTTGGAGTGGAGTTAAACTGTGGCAAATTCATTTGAATGAGTCTGATTTAGAAAGACACACACCTCTCAGAAAAGGTCTAACAGCTGAAAATGCAGATCAGAGCAAAAACCAAGATAACGGCCTGTAGAGCTCAGTGACAGACTTGAGTTACGGCGATGATCTAGAGAAGAGTTCAGAAACAAATCTGCTGCATTGAAGGTTGACAGAAGCATTCTCCATAATGGAAGACGATTGGAACAACTAGGACTCTAGAAAATGTCCAAGCTGACAGAGATGGAGAGGAGAAAAGGTGAGGCAAAGAATGGCAGATAATTGCCAAATGCAGATGTGCAAAGATGCTCACATCAGACCCAAAAACACTTGAGGCTGTAAAGGTGCTTCAACTATGGACTGAGTTAAGGGTATGAATACTTATGCAATCTACTTATTTCAGTGTTTAATTTTTAATACATTTGTCAAATTTGCAAATCTGGTTTTTGCTTTGTCATTATTATGGTGTATGGAGTGTAAATTGATGTGGGGAAAAACTAATTTAAAGCAGTTCAACATAATGCTGCTACAAAACAAAATGTGAAAAACATGAAGGGGTATGAATACTTTTGCGAGGCACTGTATATTGTTGAGACATTACCCTACGGCCCTGCCTCGCATTACCTGGATGTTTTGTAGCCATAATGTTCACTTTCCTGTTATAAATTAGTGTCTGAGGCCTGACGTTTTGAGGATGGAGATATATATGCCTGTGATACGCCACATACACGCTTTACTCTCTTGACTATTTTGTGGCGAGTGTTTAATTGACTGGCGCTACAGCAGTCTTCCTGTATCGGAGCACTTCATTGAGGAGCGTGTTTCTGCCGCGCGCTTTCACAGCCGATAAATCAACAGGAGCTGGATAATGTGGCTGAAGGAGCTGCTCGGCCTCCTCTCTCGCTCCTCCATCTCCTGGGAGGGGCCGTAATCTTCTTAAAACACTCTTAAGCAGCCATTTGTCATCCGGCGTGTTACTGGCACATCCCGAGGCCCTGAGAGAGGAGCGGCAGCGTCTGCAGTGCTGCTCGTTCAGTGAAGACTATAGTGCACACTACACGACACAAGCCTGTCGTCTTTCCATATTTACATCTGTGACAGGTTTGTGACGAGAAGCTCTAGACTGCAGCTCATGTCTGGCAATAGTGTGATGAGCTAGACTGCATTATCTTCTGTATTTATGTTCCAGTGAAATGTGAAGGCATGCTTAAAAGACACTGTATATAGTATATGCATTTTTGTCCTATTTTGGATTTTTTGTTGGTTTTTGTTTTGTTTGTAAATAAAAAAAAATTTCTTACCCCATGGACATATTTTTGCTTGCTTTAAGCATATTCATTATAACTCTAAACTATTAATTTTAATGCTTTATTTATTTATTTATTTTCAGAAAACATCTCCAAATGTTTTTTTTTTTTACATATTACTTTTTTTAAGTAAATGCATTTTGATTTAATAAAGTTTAGCTA